>NW_026732269.1:0-252500 GCF_028476545.2 Physella acuta
AAGTTTATTTGTCGTGAGTACTTCTACGTCGGTTGATTAAGGCAAGATTTCGACACCAGGAGCTGACGTCATCAGGGCTATCCCTCAGGTGTGACGTGTGACAAGTGACACCAGCCTGACCTTGTTGTGACAACAACACCGATGACTCACCCGGATTCTATTTGGCCCCGTCCGACCCGTCTCCATCCCACTGACCTACTTTAAAAACGGAAGTTGACGGTTTAGTGGGCTATTTTTAAAATTTGAAATCACCGCTCTTGTTATCGTGTTAAAGATTATATTTTCATCCTGTATTTTAACCGTTACTCATTTACCGGCATCGACGGATTTAATTAAACTAAGTAGGTTATTCTTTGATTAAAACTATTTTAGATGGCCCCATCCCTCGTCTAAAAAAAGTCACGGTCATCCCACTGGTGAAATCTAGAGCTCATGTGTCCGATTTCTGAATACATTTGGTTAATGACGTACTTAACTGCGTGTTCTTCTAATTGTAATTAGCAGCGCTCTTTCATTAAAGCGCCGGTGTTAAAATTAATTGTATTGGTCACATGGATTACTTGTCCGTGCATAATTAATTTGACATGATTTAAATAACAGAGGGCCAGTATAGCATGAATATATTACAGTTGTCACGTATCTTTTCAATTACATTTGGTATAATTTTTGTATACATTTGATGTACTTTTAGTATACATTTGGTATACTTTTAGTAAACATTTGGTACACATTTGGTATGCATTTGGTATGCATTTGGTACACATGTGGTATGCATTTGATATGCATTTGGTACACCATTCCAATGATCACTTTATCAAAAGATTACATAATTCCAAAGATTATATCATCCCAATAATTACACCTCAATTATTATACCACTCAAATGATAACATCATCGTAATGATTACACAATCCCCCAAGATGTCAACATCCTAATGATTGCAACATCACTATTATTTCATCATCCCAATTATTAAACTATTGAAATGATTACACTATTGCAATGATTACACTATTGCAATGATTATACCATTGCAATGATTATACTTATCAAATACTAAATGTATACCGACATCTCAAGTCTTGTATGAAGCATGAATCCCATCATAGGCCATTATTTTAATAATCTTCAGAGCTGACTCAGCTCCACTGGGTACCTGTCTCATGTTGAATCTCAATTTGCACATAAACTCTACTCCCTCTGTTATTCAGTCAAACGGGTCCCGACCATGTAGCCTACTTACAAACTATTGTTTAGTAATAAATACGTCAGTTATGTGGGGCAAAATATTACTTCCTGAAACCAAGGCTACTAAAAAAAAACATTTTATTTACATGCTAATTCACAATGTGAACCAAGGACTAAATACTTTAAGACCTTCAAGGTAATTACTTTTTATAGGAGTTTTCTTGGGGAAATTTGGGAAATACCCGGGAAATTAAAGCTGCATGAACAAATTACCTGTCAGAGGTTACCCACATCAGTATTTGACTAGTTCTCATTTTTCTTGTTAGGCAAACATCGATGTTCAAAGTTTTATGTGCTTTTCTGTATGGATTCAGGTGTGTGTGTGTGTTGGTTTTTGAGAAACCATTCTGTGTGTGTTTAATAAGAGTGGGTATATATATATTAAAACTAGTAAGCAATAGTACGACATATATATATATATATATATATATATATATATATATATATATATATATATATATATATATATATATATATATATATATATATATAATGTCAAGATTTGTATCTTTATACCTAGCAATCTATTGTGTAGATGAAGTAGAGTTGTCGAACTCAGTGTGGGAAGGTGTGGTCAGCACTTTACTTAGCCGCCTTTACTTTCCCCAACGTGAGATAGGTACCTATCAGAGCTGGGATGACTCAGTAACGGTTCTACTGACTTGAACCCGGATTCAAGCTCGAGACGTTCGGGTTAACAGTCTAGTGCTCTACCGCTAGGCCACGCCGTCCCTTTCTTATAAAATAACGTAGTTAAAATACCTTGGTCATTGATTACCAAAAATAAATAAACATTCACTGGCCGAGATTTGAGTAAATACTGTTTTGTGATCATTGTATTGTTGTTGTTGTATAAATAATGGCGAGACTTGGGTTCTTGAGACCACGGCCTTCTGGCCAGTGTCCATGTAAAGGCTGGTACATCGATATGATTGGCTAGTATCTTTCCTTATATATATATATATATATATATATATATATATATATATATATATATATATATATATATATATATATATATATATACATATATATATATATATATATATATATATATATATATATATTAATATATATATATATATATATATATATATATATATATATATATATATATATATATATATATATATATATATATATATATATATATATGATTGTTGCCTTATATGTACATATTAAATCGGCTCATGGTCGATAGGCTCCTGGTTGTAAAACATGTACTACGCGAACTACTCTTACAGAATAAATCCAGAAATGCTCAAATTTTACGATCACCAAAAATACTGATCCTCATTGGTAATAAAATACTTAAAAAAAAACTTTTTAAAAAACCACGTTTTTCTTGTGGACTAAAAAGTAGAAAATAACTATTTACATACATTTGATGACAAAAAACGTGGGTACGTTCACCATCAAATTTCCCGACCCATCTGCCCGACCCACGTTTTTTGTCATCAAATGTATGTAAATAGTTATTTTCTACTTTTTAGTCCACAAGAAAAACGTGATTTTTTATAAAGTTTTTTTTAAGTATTTTATTTTCTCCTTTTTAGTCCGTTGCTACACATGAAAAACGTGGTTTTTAAAAAAGTTTATTTTCTACTTTATCTAATGACTTGATTAAGTATGACTTGACTAAGTGTTTATAAATACACGGACTAAAAATCTTGAGCGACCAGTATTCGAACCTGGGTTGTCGCGGCCACAACGCGAAGTACTAACCACTATACGATCACGGCCAGCGCGCTCACATCGATTGGGGCCGAAGTAACTGTGTCAATAGGCCTCCAGTCTTGTCGTTATCTTTAGAAATCACGTCCTCAATTTTATGGTCCTTAGGGCGTAATTAAATTAAGCTAATTACGGTCTCTAATTGCTAGTTTTTATGATTGCATCTGAAATTGTTAGGCGAAAATAGCCTGCATGCCGAATTTCAGATCTCTAGAGCAATCAGAAGTGGGCTAATTTTCGATGTCAATTTTAACAACAAACAAACAAACAAACGCGAAGCTGAGTTAAGAAAAACGTGTTAAAAATGTCAAGTCTCGGCTAAAACCTGGCATGCTGATTCACGTGAAATACCGTACCAACCCCAGCGGTAACTTGACAGCCTATTTTATTAATCTCAAGATTAAAAAAGGACTTTAAGCAATAAACAACAACAGCAACGAGTTTATTATCGAGTGAGATCGCAACATAACAAGTTTGAGATTGATTGCTTGAGGTGTAACGACTTTTGTGATTGACGTTAATTTGGATAAGGTGCAGGGGGGGTTGTGAGGGAGGGTATAGATTGGGGGAGGGGTGAGTATATCAAAGTCATAAGATTGAACTTGTAAAATGAAGTTAAGTGCATATGTTTTCGTCAGTCCTCTCTGTTTCACAGCTATTTCTCATCAGAGCTGTGTTTGGTGTTTGGTGCTCGGCCCTTCATATTCCATCGTAATTACACCTTTAATTAAATTACATACCCCCTCCCAACTCAACGTTCCCAATCTTTGAATATACTAAAATTTGCAAACAATCTGGTTCGAATCACACCCAGTTTTTTAAAAAAAAGGGGGCAATGCATTTTTATTATTAAACGTTGGCCATATATCTGCGCAGGTAATACAATACTATTTTGTAGCATGGCCGAAAAAACAATCCAGGATTTTCAAAGGGGGTAAACTCTATTACGAATTCTTATGACGTCACCTCATGGGCATTTTCTCTGCATTTGTTTTCTCAAGTACAGTCCCTTTTATTTAAAGAAAAAAAAATAGGCAGACCTATTATTTTCCAGGTGAGGTCGCCCCTGTTATTTTCTTCTGGTTTTCTTAAATTCAAGACAGGAAACGGCCGTCCCGCCCCCGGATTCCCTGTCTATCCTGTTCGCTATTTACGAGTTTATAAAACGAGAGTCTCCTCGTATAGAGCAACTAGTTGACGTGAGGGTTGCCTCGCTAAAACCTAACAAAAAAATTGTGCGATCAAGTCTTATTTTCACAACTATTGTCGGGCCTGGAGGTTCTGTTAGCAGACGATGTCTGTGGTTCTGAAGAAAGTTCAACCGCTGGATCGGGTGATTAAATTTTTAAATTTCTAATTAATGAGGATTATGTAATTAATTTACAGTGTGGTAGATTTATTTTTTTTTGTTGAGTTTTGCACAGAGAGAGATTGAAAAATCTTGATTCGACTTGGATTGTTTTTCTACCTGGAAATTTTTAGTGTCTAAAATTTCAAACGTGTAGTGGAGGAAAACTTGATGCCTTTGTATCAGATTTCCTAGTGTGTTTGTTTTGCTGTGTATTGCGAAATTTATTTTTACAATTCATGTTTTTTTTTTCCAAATAAGGATTGAATATTATGTGGATAATAGTGTGTGTCTAGAGACAGAGTTTCTTTCCGATTAAAAATTGTCCTTTTGAGTTGGTCATCTAATTATCAACCTTTGAAGCAAGATCATTTCGTATTGTTTGCGTGAAGGTTTTGGTGTATCCTTCACTTTGAATATCCGTGTTAAATTATTGGGATCTGTGTTTGCTTTTGCTGTTTGTACTTGCGAATCCATGTTTTCAATATTGATCCTTGTTTGAATATTAAGATCTCAGTTGATTTTTTGGAATAAATGCTCTAAAATGAGGATCATTGTTTATATTTTTGGATCCCTGTTTCAATCTAAGGATTGATGTTTAAATTGTATGATCTAAGTTTGGGAATGAAGATCTTAGTTCAATATCAATCGGTGTTTGTTAATTAGAATACATGTTTACATTTTAGGATGTTTGCTCAAAAACTGGAATCTGTTTAAATGTGTTGACCATCTTTACATTTTAGAATATGTGTTAAAAATTTGAATCTTCACATAATATGGCTAATCAAAGTTGATTTTATTTGGTTGGGGTATCTCTGTAGATGTTAGGAAAATATTTGTTAAGGTTTAAAGAAAGCTGGTCGATTAAACGACAGTTTAAAGGGCGTTTGTTTTCTTCTAAAAACAAATATTTCACAATGCAATCTAGAATGCAATACCAGACTAGGAGTACAATCTAGAGTAGGAAGATATTTAATACTGCATAACGAATATAGGCATAAACATTTACAAAAAGCCAACCCTCCCCTCTACACACACACAAACCTTGTCTATAGAGCAGTGACAAACACACACACACACAACGTAAAATCTAAAGCTTAAGAACACAACACATGCATACACACATACCCGCACACACTACACACCCCTAGTCTATAGAGAAATCACACACGCACACACACACACACTCAACTCCTTAACGTAATTTATATACAACCTCAATCTGGGGATCTCTCCCCACACACACACTCCAACCCCCTCTCACACACTAGACTCCCCTTAACGTAACTTCTGTATTACCTCAATCTGAGGATCTCACACCCAAACACACCCCAACCCCCCTCACAAACAACCCCCCAACCCCCTCACACACCCCCAACCCCCTCACACACACCAAAACCCCGCACACACACACACACCAACCCCCCCCCCCCCACCACACACACACTAGAGCCCCTAACGTAATTTCTATACAACCTCAAGCTGGGGATCTCTCCCCCACTCTCCACACACACACACACACACACACACACACACACACACACACACACACACACACACTTGACTCCCCCTAACGTAACGTCTGACGTTCGCATTCCCCGTCCGTCATGCTGTCAGTGCGGCTAGGAAGTTTTAGCTAGTGGTGATGAATGGACACACCATGTGTCATTAAGGGGGTCTGACGTACGTATTCGTACATTGTCTACATTTGATGTGACATAACTCAGGTGCAATCGAAAACACAAATATTCGAGGTATCTGAACACCTTTGGTTGTTTTCTTTAACGCTAATTTTGTAGTTGTCGGAATACCTCTCTACCCTCTACCCACTCTCACATCCTACCCCCCCCCCCAGTAACGATAATTACATTCTAAATGCCAACAATTATGAATCATTTATAAAATTTCTTTGCGGCTTTTAACAAAAATTGCTAAATTTTAAAAACTTGGCAATATCTTAAGTAAAATGAGAAAAAGATAATGTTTACTAAAAAAGTGCTTTATATTTATATAATGATATATATGTATACGCACATATGTATACACACAAGTATATATATATATATATATATATATATATATATATATATATATATATATATATATATATATATATATATATATATAAACTGTACAAGTATATTTATCTAACCAACTATTCATACAACTATTCAGGATTCACCACCCGAGTACTTTGAGAACGGATACCACCCCAATGGCGGCCATGTAACAGAAACTAGTGCAGGATATAAAGGCAACGGCTACACACCCAGCGATGGGGCGGACTCGGAGGTACAGTCCTCCCAGGGGACAGAGGCCGAGGATGAGAGGGGTCAGTGGGGGAACAAGGCCGAGTTTGTCCTGTCCTGCATCGGGCTGTCTGTTGGTCTGGGCAACGTGTGGAGGTTCCCGTACCTGGCATATCAGAATGGGGGAGGTGAGGCTATTGAAGATGATTAAAATTAATATGCATCTTATGTGCATTACATGTGTCGTATAGTATAAACGTACGAGTCATTGTATGTGTCATCGTATGTGTCGTTTTATGTGTCACCTTAAATTATCGTATGTGTCATTATAAGTTATCGTGTCTTCTTTTGTGTCATCTTGTGTATTTTGTGTCCTCTTATATGACAACTTATGTGTCATCTTTTGTGTCATCTTTTGTGTAATCTTATGTGTCATCTTTTGTGTCCTCTTTTGTGTCCTCTTATGTTTCATCTTTTGTGTCATCTTATGTGTCATCTTATGTGTAATCTTATGTGTAATCTTATGTGTCATCTTATGTGTCATCTTATGTGTTATCTTATGTGTCATCTTTTGTGTCATCTTTTGTGTCATCTTTTGTGTCATCTTTTGTGTCCTCTTTTGTGTCCTCTTATGTTTCATCTTTTGTGTCATCTTATGTGTCATCTTATGTGTAATCTTATGTGTCATCTTGTATCGTATGTGTCATCTATAGTGTCCTTAAAATGAAAAGTTTATAAATTTTAATCTTTGCTTGATTCTGACTTTACTCCCCACCCTCCCCATTCAATCCCCTATATCATGTATTTTAATATCATTACACCGGGCATATTCAATACCTTACCTATATTCCTTAGTGTTAATTTTAAAGAAAAAACTGCTTGTAATCAACATTTCTTAAGGGGGAGTAATTCCAGCCGTAAATGGCTAGAATTGCATAGGCCTTGATCGCAGATAGGCGCCTGAATATTACTGTAAACATGGACCAAAATCGTGATTTAATAAATTTCGTCAACTTAGTAGTCTTAGGTAATACAAAATCAGAAGAAAACAATAAATTTAATCTAATATTATCATCGGTTAGGTTCGTCTGTCTGTAACCCTTAAAGGGGAACAACCACAAAAATACCGAACGAAGAACAATACATCTTTTCACTGATTTCATTGTGTTCTTTGTTATTTTAATTAGGCAATTTAATCCCTACTTTGTATGGTTTTCAAATGACCAAAAGAAATACCCATGACATATTTTAATATTATATGTTGCTCTAGTTTTGTTTGTTTGTGTGTGTGGGGGGGGGGGGGGGGGGGGGGTTATTTTGCAAGAAAAGTAGTTTCAAAGAAAGTATTATCCGTACATGCCTCCAATGGCCCCTATAGTGAAGCCGTCTCAGTGGATATTCGTATAATCCCATATCAAATGTCCATCTATACCAAAACAAAGACAAACACTATCCTTTATATTTACCCATGCATAAACCCCACAGCTAAAACCAAGCCTTAACCCTAATTTTATCACTAGCCTTTGTGTTAATGATTCACTTTCGGCTGCACCAGATCAAAATCAAGAACCGACATACTTTTACATTATCCTAGGCATACATTTCATTACAATTGTAATTAAACTTTACCAGCAAGCCATAAATCTATCTCCACAATTTTATTCTCTATTGACACACTATGTTTCTTAAGGCACGGCATGTGGGTACAGCAAGTCGGGGTGAACGATGTTTTCTCTAGCTAAAAATACATCTTGTTTTTCCCAAAGCTAGGCTTTATTTAACCCAATGTTTGCCTGCACTATAGACTAAGTTTACTGTCCTAGTTTCAGTTTGCCTGTTTAGACTAAGCTCCCCTGTATTTTAAAGCTTAAAGTTATTCAACAAAATGCTAAGCAGCATTATGTTGACATTGTAAGTAATTAAAAAACCTCGACCCCCCACCACCCCTTACCCCAGCCGTCCATGTCTCTACACAAAGCAGATATAAGAGCTTGTGGGGATTACCTCTTTGTCCCTTTTAATCATAATGATATATATATATATATATATATATATATATATATAATGTGTGTGCGTGTGTGTGTGTGTGTGTACATCTTGAGGTGTAGCACACCTCCCATAGATCACTAAAAATTATGAAAAACTGCTTCCTTAAGGTCAGTACAGTTGTAATGACAATTATTACCTCGTGAAATTTCTTTTTGAGTTTGATCATGAGCAGAGGCGTAGCGACCCCTCCCGGCGCCCGGGGCGAACATTCAGTGTATATATATATATATATATATATATATATATATATATATATATATATATATATATATATATATATATATATATATATATATATATATATATATATATATATATATATATATATATATATATATATATATATATATATATATATATATATATATATGCGTGTGCGACAGTCTTGAAAAAATTAACAGTTACGCTGATTTTCGTTCCCTAAAACTTTACTCGACACCAATTAAATTCCCCCTGAGATGCATTATCCTTTAAAGATGATGATTAGAAATGTCAGAAAAAAAATTGTAGCGGTGCTAAATCGTTTAGGACAGACTTTTTACGTTTTATCTTTGAAACAGTCTCTGTTATGATATAGTACATATTTTGATTATAAGTTTGTTAGATTAAGGTCATACAATTGACATACAATAGCAAATTATTGTTCACATTGGAATACGATATGTGTATTTCGTTGACTGGTTGATTGTATAATGAAACAAGCTAGAGGAAACACATTTATTTTCTAAGTGTTAAAAGAGTTATCTAGTAACCGATCCAATACAAATCCTGCGATTTTTGTTGGTGAAAAAGCGCCCCCCCCCCCCTCTCCCCACCATCTTGGACAAAAACGGTACAGTGGATGTTAAACGTCAATAATTTGTGTTTTTATGTTACACAATCGTAAAATACGTTTTAGTTCCATGGGTTCTTTTCTGAGTGATATGGGTTATTTATTCCTTAATTTTTCCGATTTTAGTCTTCAAAAAAGCGCCCCCCCCCCCATCTAGGAAAGCTGGAAAGCAGTTTTTCCGGTCACTGTTTCTTAAGGATATACCTTTTACAGTTACACAATCAAGGTAGAAAACAGTTAAATTAGTATGCAAACGCTCTCAGCGGTTAAATTTCTTTACTTTGACTGTTTATATTTCTAAACTACAGCTTAAAATGAGCTTGTAAAAAAAATGTTCTACCCCTTTTGGCGCCCCCCTGAGGTCGGCGCCCGGGGCGGCCGCCCTCCCCGCTCTCCCCTAGCTACGCCTCTGATCATGAGATCCTTGATTCAATGAAAACACGCACGTATTGTAAGTTGACCTTTGTCTTCTGTCTGGAATAGTGCCATCTTCTGTCTACAATTCCCATTTTTCCACAGCCATTTTCCACTTTTCATACCAAATACCTGTGTACAGGT
The DNA here is from genome assembly GCF_028476545.2 of Physella acuta. Taxonomy (NCBI): domain Eukaryota; kingdom Metazoa; phylum Mollusca; class Gastropoda; family Physidae; genus Physella; species Physella acuta. The sequence continues at coordinate 10,020 of NW_026732269.1, forward strand.
TAAGGATTTAAGCATAATATGCATGTAACTTTAACATACAAACCTTTCGTTCTGTCCTCGCCAGCCGCCTTCCTGATCGCCTACATCATCCTACAACTTCTGATCGGCAAACCCATGTACTTCATGGAGCTGGTGATGGGACAGTACTCGGGCAGGGGGCCCACCAAAGTCTGGGAGATGAACCCTTGTGCTAAAGGTCAGGGCACTCATGTCGATGGTTCTCAAACTAAACAAATAAACGCACAGTTTAAACATTTTAATTCGGATTAACTTTGTATGATATGTCTGACACTGAGATTTTCATTTAAAATACAAACATCATCATTACACTTTTAAGAAAAAAAAAAGCAATAGCTTTCTTTTAATTACAGCGCAATAAATTCGAGTATGTGTTGTTGGGTTTTGTGTGTGAGTGCAAAATGTCTAATTTTCCCTCTAATTTCCCATTAGGTGTCGGTATATCCATGTGTCTGATTTCGCTTGTCGTCGCCATCTACTACAACATCATCATGGCCTACACGTTGTATTTTTTCTTCGCATCAATGCAGGAGACGCTGCCCTGGTCAGTCTGTACTGAGGTGGGTCCCTGACAACTGTAACTAGATGGCACTAGAGGTGTTTTAGTTTTCAGAGTCAGGGTTATAGGTCAGGTTCAAGGCTTAGAATAGGTGCAAGATATACGTTTTGGTTATTTGGTTTAAGCAAGGGTTAAACATATTGCTATGGTTACTTTTGTCAAAAGCTTCGTTTAAGCTCAGAATTAGGTTTAGAGCCAGGATTACAATACTGTGATTAGCCGCTGAAAAATATAGTAGAAGTACCAAATCATGTTTAATTAACATCTTAAAACTTCATCTCTAATTATGTATAATTAACTACAAACTGTCACACAAAGATCTAACTTTGTTTGTCAACTGATCTAGCCATAATTCTCACTTTAGCAACCCTTATTTCCATCACGAGTAACCGAAATTCGCTCCTGCTTTTTAAGATTCTCCTCGTGTAATGCTAATTACAATCTGATCTAACCCTAACCCCTCACCTGATCATATCCACCCCATGTACCCCTAATCCCCACTTTATCTAACCCTAACCCCCCCCCCCCCCACCTGATTTAATCCTAAAATCCACCTCATGTAACCCTAACCCCTCACCTGATCATATCCACCCCATGTACCCCTAATCCCCACTTTATCTAACCCTACCCCCCCCCACCTGATTTAATCCTAAAATCCACCTCATGTAACCCTAACCCCCACCTGATCATATCCACCCCATGTACCCCTAATCCCCACCTTTTCTAACCCTAACCCCCACCTGATTTAATTCTAAAATCCACCTAATGTAACCCTAACCCCCACCTGCTGATCTAACCCTAACCCCCACCTGGTCTAACCCTAACCCCCCACCCCCCTGATCAAAGCCTAACCCCTCCCCCTCACCTGATCTAACCCTAACCCCCACCTGATCTAACCCTAACCCCCCCCCACCTGATCTAACCCTAACCCCCACCTGATCATATCCACCCCATGGACTCCTAATCCCCACCTAATCTAACCCTAATCCTCAGATGATTTAATCTTAACACCCACCTCATATAACACTAATCCCAACCCGATGTAATCCCCCTCTTCCAGCAATGGATCCAGGACTACAACTGTGTATCAAAGCTTGGCCCGCCCCTACAAAACTGTACAATGAACGCTACACTGAACGGACTACTTGGCAACTGCCTGTGTACCGGTACTACAGACCAGAGCGTGTTGCCTGGCAACATGACGTGTACCACGCCCACTTCCGGTCCCTCCAAGTCTCCGGCGCAACTTTATTTTTAGTAAGTTTTAAATCTAAGCAGAGAGCTAATCCTATAAACCTCAGCTCAAAAACCTAGTTGTTAGTTTTTAAATTGGCGTTACCCTTGACGATGAGTTTAAGACAGGGAACTAATGACAATAAGCTAATGACAATAAGTTAATGAAAATTGCATTATGTTCATGCAATGATTGCATGTAAGTCAAACACGGCTTAACAACGGATTTTCTATTGGAATCACAGTTAGATTAAGTGTTTAGGTAAGTTAGGCCAGTTGCATCCACTGGCACATGGACCGACAAGAGCTTTCCTGGCATCTCTATTCTAGGCTAGTCTCTCCAAATGTCCCCAGAGTGTATACAATCTTCTTTGTTAAAATTAAGAATCGTCTTTATGGAAATGTAAAAGTCACAGCTATTGGCTAGTCTAATCAGATCCATTAATCCACGGATCCACTTATACACTGATCCACTTATACACTGATCCACTTATACACTGATCCACTTATACACTGATCCACTTATACACTGACCCACTGATTCCTTGATCCACTAATCCACTGATCCACTAATCCACAGTAAAGAAGTTATCCAGAAATCCGCGGGCGTGGAGCCAGAGAACATGGGAGCGCCGCTCTGGAAACTGACCCTGTGTCTCATCCTGTCGTGGGTCGTGGTCGTCTTCTGTTTGATCAAAGGCATCAAAAGTTCTGGAAAGGTAAGCTGGTGAGGTCGTCTTCTGTTTGATCAAAGGCATCAAAAGTTCTGGAAAGGTAAGCCGGTGGGGTGTGGTCGTCTTCTGTTTGATCAAAGGCATCAAAAGTTCTGGAAAGGTAAGCTGGTGAGGTCGTCTTCTGTTTGATCAAAGGCATCAAAAGTTCTGGAAAGGTAAGCCGGTGGGGTGTGGTCGTCTTCTGTTTGATCAAAGGCATCAAGAGTTCTGGAAAGGTAAGCTGGTGAGGTCGTCTTCTGTTTGATTAAGGGCATCAAAAGTTCTGGAAAGGTAAGCCGGTGGGGTGTGGTCGTCTTCTGTTTGATCAAAGGCATCAAGAGTTCTGGAAAGGTAAGCTGGTGAGGTCGTCTTCTGTTTGATTAAGGGCATCAAAAGTTCTGGAAAGGTAAGCCGGTGGGGTGGGGTCGTCTTCTGTTTGATCAAAGGCATCAAAAGTTCTGGAAAGGTAAGCTGGTGGGATGGGGTCGTCTTCTGTTTGATCAAGGGCATCAAAAGTTCTGGAAAGGTAAGCTGGTGGGGTGGGGTCGTCTTCTGTTTGATCAAAGGCATCAAAAGTTCTGGAAAGGTAAGCTGGTGGGTCGTGGTCGTCTTCTGTTTGATCAAGGGCATCAAAAGTTCTGGAAAGGTAAGCTGGTGGGATGGGGTCGTCTTCTGTTTGATCAAGGGAATCAAAAGTTCTGGAAAGGTAAGCTGGTGGGGTGGGGTCGTCTTCTGTTTGATCAAGGGCATCAAAAGTTCTGGAAAGGTAAGCTGGTGAGGTCGTCTTCTGTTTGATCAAAGGCATCAAAAGTTCTGGAAAGGTAAGCCGGTGGGGTGTGGTCGTCTTCTGTTTGATCAAAGGCATCAAAAGTTCTGGAAAGGTAAGCTGGTGGGGTGTGGTCGTCTTCTGTTTGATCAAAGGCATCAAGAGTTCTGGAAAGGTAAGCTGGTGAGGTCGTCTTCTGTTTGATTAAGGGCATCAAAAGTTCTGGAAAGGTAAGCTGGTGGGGTGGGGTCGTCTTCTGTTTGATTAAGGGCATCAAAAGTTCTGGAAAGGTAAGCTGGTGGGGTGGGGTCGTCTTCTGTTTGATCAAAGGCATCAAAAGTTCTGGAAAGGTAAGCTGGTGGGATGGGGTCGTTTTCTGTTTGATCAAGGGCATCAAAAGTTCTGGAAAGGTAAGCTGGTGGGGTGGGGTCGTCTTCTGTTTGATCAAAGGCATCAAAAGTTCTGGAAAGGTAAGCTGGTGGGTCGTGGTCGTCTTCTGTTTGATCAAGGGCATCAAAAGTTCTGGAAAGGTAAGCTGGTGGGATGGGGTCGTCTTCTGTTTGATCAAGGGCATCAAAAGTTCTGGAAAGGTAAGCTGGTGGGGTGGGGTCGTCTTCTGTTTGATCAAAGGCATCAAAAGTTCTGGAAAGGTAAGCTGGTGGGTCGTGGTCGTCTTCTGTTTGATCAAGGGCATCAAAAGTTCTGGAAAGGTAAGCTGGTGGGATGGGGTCGTCTTCTGTTTGATCAAGGGCATCAAAAGTTCTGGAAAGGTAAGCTGGTGGGATGGGGTCGTCTTCTGTTTGATCAAGGGCATCAAAAGTTCTGGAAAGGTAAGCTGGTGGGGTGGTGTCGTCTTCTGTTTGATCAAAGGCATCAAAAGTTCTGGAAAGGTAAGCTGGTGGGTCGTGGTCGTCTTCTGTTTGATCAAGGGCATCAAAAGTTCTGGAAAGGTAAGCTGGTGGGATGGGGTCGTCTTCTGTTTGATCAAGGGCATCAAAAGTTCTGGAAAGGTAGGCTGGTGGGGTGGGGTCGTCTTCTGTTTGATCAAGGGCATCAAAAGTTCTGGAAAGGTAAGCTGGTGAGGTCGTCTTCTGTTTGATCAAAGGCATCAAAAGTTCTGGAAAGGTAAGCTGGTGAGGTCGTCTTCTGTTTGATCAAGGGCATCAAAAGTTCTGGAAAGGTAAGCTGGTGGGGTGGGGTCGTCTTCTGTTTGATCAAAGGCATCAAAAGTTCTGGAAAGGTAAGCTGGTGGGGTGGGGTCGTCTTCTGTTTGATCAAAGGCATCAAAAGTTCTGGAAAGGTAAGCTGGTGGGTCGTGGTCGTCTTCTGTTTGATCAAGGGCATTAAAAGTTCTGGAAAGGTAAGCTGGTGAGGTGTGGTCGTCTTCTGTTTGATCAAAGGCATCAAAAGTTCTGGAAAGGTAAGCTGGTGGGGTGGGGTCGTCTTCTGTTTGATCAAAGGCATCAAAAGTTCTGGAAAGGTAAGCTGGTGGGTCGTGGTCGTCTTCTGTTTGATCAAGGGCATTAAAAGTTCTGGAAAGGTAAGCTGGTGGGGTGGGGTCGTCTTCTGTTTGATCAAAGGCATCAAAAGTTCTGGAAAGGTAAGCTGGTGGGATATGGTAGTTGCTGTTGAAATGTAACTAATTTCTATTATGGCAAACCTGAATCTCTCTGGCATTTAATGTTGATATAGAATTGGTAAAAACAACAACGGTCTAGTTAATACTGGCAGTGATTGTGGATATCAATATGTATAAGTAATCAGGTGGCATCGTACTTGTTTGTAAGTAGCCATCTTATTAAGCTGCAAATAGATATCCTACCATGTTGTTATTTGCAACCCTACAAAATTGTACATTGGGATCCAACTATATTGTAAGTTGCTATCCAACAAAGCTATACACTGTTCGTGGTATTGTTTTGATAAAATAGGATTGCTGAGTGCGTTTAACAACAGCGGTCGAATTTCATTTGATCCACTCTAGTTCGTGTCCAGACGGTGACTTCTCATTCAAAACTCATAAAAGCACATTCACACGGTTCACAAATAAAAAGCAGAATTACAGAAGGGGCGCTACTCTAACAATGTTATAGTTCGTGGCTGTCCTGGTTGTCTACCCTGTACATTTTTTTAAAATGCTACATACATCACAGTGTACGTGGTTATATTATTAAAATTCAGGATTGTATCCTATACTATTTCAACTAATGACTCTAACATTTCGCAACTGGTTTTACAAGCAGATGGGTATCTTTAAGGCATTTAATGCAACACAGTATTAAGGTACCCCACTATTTATCCCATCAGGTGGTCTACTCCACCAACACATTCGCCTAAAAGTCTCCTAACAACCTAGCGTAAAGCCCCAATATTCCCCAAAAGTACCACAACCACCCAGTATGACGCCATAAACCTGTCTCTACCACCAGGTGGTCTACTTCACCGCCACCTTCCCCTAACCAAAAACTCCCCCAACCACCCATCATGACGCCATACACCTGTCTCTACCACCAGGTGGTCTACTTCACCGCCACCTTCCCCTAACCAAAAACTCCCCCAACCACCCATCATGACGCCATAAACCTGTCTCTACCACCAGGTGGTCTACTTCACCGCCACCTTCCCCTAACCAAAAACTCCCCCAACCACCCATCATGACGCCATACACCTGTCTCTACCACCAGGTGGTCTACTTCACCGCCACCTTCCCCTAACCAAAAACTCCCCCAACCACCCATCATGACGCCATACACCTGTCTCTACCACCAGGTGGTCTACTTCACCGCCACCTTCCCCCAACATTTCCCCAACCACCCATCATGACGCCATAAACCTGTCTCTACCACCAGGTGGTCTACTTCACCGCCACCTTCCCCTACGTCATCCTCCTCATCCTCCTGGTCCGTGGTGCTCTGCTGGATGGTGCTAAAGATGGTGTGGATTTTTTCATCATCCCAGACTGGGAGAAGCTCAAGGACATTCAGGTGAGAACAAAAGGTGTTCTAATCCATACAGGAATGTAAACTACAAGAACGAATTTTTTTTTTCAAATACAAGTCACTTTTGTATTGTGTTGACATTTAAATTTTTTGGTCACGTGATACAGGTATGGGTGGCCGCTGCTGGTCAGATGTTCTTCTCCCTGAGTGTATCGTTTGGTGGTATTATCATGTTTGGTAGCTACAACAAGTTCAACAACATGGTCTACTAGTGAGTGATTCACTCGTTTTTTTTTCGGTCTTTTAGTAGGTGACTTTTTTTTGGTCTTTTATTAAGCTACTTGTTTTTGGTCTGTTTGTGAGTTTTGTTTTATGATCTACTAAGGTGCGATGTAATTCTTAGCGAAAATGGCAGAGTAACTGTTACTAGCCCAAGGATATACTTATACTAGTGGTAGAGGTTTAAATTCTGTTATTCCAATTTTGCCAGCTTTTGTTTATATAATCCTTTATGCAAAGACCAGTCTCTAATGCATTGACTAACTCTGTAAAATTTTCTAAAATATACTTCGTTACTTTAATTTATTAAAAAACTTAATTCAGTTACTTAATTATGTTGTTGAACTATCGCCCCTTCATCCTTCCCTACAGTGACTCTCTGTTGATAAGTTTCATGGATCTCATCACCAGTGTCATAGCCGGCTTTGTCGTCTTCACGACATTTGGCGGCATGGCAAAAATTGTCGGCAAAAAGGTTTCAGAAGTCGCCGATGGAGGTAAGAAATTCAACATTTTTTTAAACAGTCTATTTGAAAGCATGTACCTCTGCTTTTTGGACGTTATAAACAAATTATTTATACCGTGTCTTAGTCTTTCTCCCAAGTTTAAATGCATCAATTGTTTTGTATTCCCAGGCTACGGGATGGCGTTTGTTGTCTACCCTGAAGCCTTGTCCAACCTACCCCCCTCACAGCTGTGGTCCATTCTGTTCTTCTTCATGCTCTTTACTCTGGGGCTTGACTCAGAGGTAGGTCAAGGTTGATTTCAGATGTAGGTCAAGGTTAATCTAGCTAGGTCAAGGTTTAAATGTTCCGAAAGATTTTATCCAATAGAGACTGCAACATGTATTTTAAAAGTCCTAAAGTTTTAGCCTAACGTGTAGCCTATGTTAGATGTCTTATAGATTGTCCCTAACATGTATTTTGAATGTCCTAAATTTATAACATAACATTTATTTTGAATGTCCTAAAGCTATATCCTTACGTTTATTTTGAATGTCCTAAACTTTTAGCCTAACATATAGTCTATGTTGAATGTCCTATTGATTGTCCCTAACATGTATTATGAATGTCTTTTAGATTTATTTTAACATGTTTTTTTTTTTTTAATGTCCTAAAGTTGTAACCTAACATGTAGCTTATACTGAAAGTCCTAACATGTATTTTGAATATCCTAAAGTTGTAGCCTAACATGTAGTCTATAGATGTCCTATAGATTTTCCCTAACATGTATTATGAATGTCCTGAAGTTGTAGCCTAACGTGCATTTTGAATGACCCAACAGTTCGGTCTGATGGAGACTGTGCTGACGTGCATCCAAGACGAGTTCCCTAAGACCAGACGATACAAAAGTGCCATCTGTGTTGGACTGGCCATCGCCTGCTTCTTCCTGGCTCTACCCTGCACTTGTCCGGTAAGATCAGTGACGTCATTGGCTTCAGTTCTAGCAACAAGTCCGAGCTATAGACGAATAATTGTTTGCTAAATGATGTAGACTCGTATGTCTAGTGATCCAAAGCAAATCAACCATTAACATTGCGCCAAGTTTAATAACTCTAACTTAAAATTTAAAAATTAATTTATTCAGTAACTTTGAGCTTACATCTTTCTAGCAACGCTCAGTAAATCTTATACATCTTTTAATATTCATTCAACTATCCTTAAATCTCAAAATATCTTTTAGGCCAAAATATAACATATTATGGAAAGTTTTCTAAAATTCAGCCCCAACACCTTGCAATGTCCAGTAACTCTAAATCATGCAAAGTCCAATAACTCTAACCTGATCCTCCTCCCTCAAATACAGGGAGGCGACTACGTGGTGTCTATGATGGACCACTACGGTGCCGACTTCTCCGTTCTCTTCGTCTCTTGTATTGAAGTCGTCTCCGTCATGTGGGTCTACGGTAAGTCACTTCAACTCTTTTCCGTTTACTGGTACCATGTTCAACACTATCCATCCATAGCTCGTTACCCATGTTAAAGTAACATCAATAGTTTTCGTATGTTAAGCAAGTCTAATACGGATTAGATCCAGCATCATGATCTGGGTTATGGGGACGTTGTGGTCGAGGTATAGAATGCATACCGCTAACCAGTTGCGTCTGTGTGCTGTATTTATGTATTAGTTATTCTTATTCTGCTGCCAAACCCAGTCTTATGATAAGCCACAAAACATGATCAGCAGCTTGATTATGAACGTCTGTACTCCTGCCCTCACACCCACCCTTTCAACTTACTCATACATTCAAATTATTGCCGGGTACCCGTTTGTGCTGAGTTGATTTACAAAGATAAAAAATATTTATATTAAATCTTCGAAAATAAAATACATCATTGTTTTACCTCATTACCGTCATTTATTAATGTTTTATTCATTGTTTTCAAATGTTTCATTTAATTAATTTAATTAATCAATATCTGCAGGTGTGATGAGGTTTTTAAACGATATAAAATACATGTTGGGTGCACGACCCCATGGTTGGCCATATTGGGTGTTTTGTTGGGCTGTGTCCGCTCCTCTTCTTATAGCAGTAAGTAGCCATCGTTTTCTCATCATGTCCACCATGTCCACATTATGTCCACATCATGTCCACATCATGTCCACATCATGTCCACATCATGTCCACATCATGTCCACATCATGCTCAAATAATGTCCACATCATGTCCACATCATGTCCACATTATGCTCAAATAATGTCCACATCATGTCAACATTATGCTCAAATAATGTCCACATCATGTCAACATTATGCTCAAATAGTGTCTAAATAGCCACATCATGCCCACACCATGTCTACACCATGTCTACACCATGTCCACACCATGTCCACATGTCTACATCATGTCCACATTATGTCCACATCATGTCCACATCAATCCCACCCTGAATGGCAATAAATTACCATATCTTTCTTGTGCTGCTGGATAATTTATTGAATTCCCCCCCCCCCTTCAACCATCACAAGATATAAAACAGCTTTTAGGCCTAAATCCATTCCCTTTAATTTCAGTTAGAAGCTGAACTTATATTTTTCCCAGTATTGTTTAAAACATAATTCACCATGTAATCAAAAAGTTAACACCCTGTAAGTGGCGTAGCGAGGTCGGGTGTCACCCGGTGCGGCACTTAATGGTGTCACCCCCCCCCCCCCAGAGGCGTAGCAACCCGGGGACAAACTTTCAAATTTTCGATTTGCACCCCCCCCCCACCTCAAATTTTCGATTTGCACCCCCCCCCTCAAATTTTCTATTTGCACACCCCCCCCCCCCCTCAAGTTTTTCTCTATATATTTTGCTATTTTTGCCTGGTGTCACCCCCCCCCCCCTAAATGGTGTCACCCGGTGCGGTTCGCACCCCCGCCACCCCCCCCCCTCGCTACGCCTCTGCACCCTGCTGTTCCTTTTTTTTCACCCTACTATGTTCCAATGTTCCCTTGTTATTTCAGGCCATGTTCATGTATCGTATGGTCCGCTACAAGCCACCGACGTACGACAACGGCGACCCTATCCCAATGTTCGCCCAGTCTATAGGCTGGACACTGTTGAGTGTCGTCCTGTGCCCCATCCCCCTCTGGTTCCTGTGGAAGTCCTTCACCTCATGGAGGGACCCAGCAGTCACATCTTTCAGTAAGGTGAGTTCAAACTCTGGCATTAAACCTGGTGAACAGGGGTCGTGCAGGTATGACTTAACATACAGTTTTGATATTTTTAATTTACACTAAACTCAATGGGATATTATAGCGCCTATTTCTTAGTCACAGACTAATTTCAAATTATTTTTTTGCGAATATCAGCAACATTTGTTTAAGATAATTGTTTTCAACACCCTATACAAGATGATTTGAATAAGGCGACGTCCATAAATGACGTCACTCGTAGGGGGGAGGGGGGCCCGTAATTTTGTGACTGTATGATGAAGGGGAGGGGGGGTCAGATGGTGTGACGTCACACTTTTACATTATAAAAAAGCAATGTTATAAAACGAGTATTAGCCGTTATTTCGGGTTTTAGAAAACTGTTTTAATAAATTGTAATAGGAATTTATTAAAATACTCTATGTTGACAGAGTTCAGACAAGATTGTGGGAAACTGAAATTTTGAAGGGGGGGGGGGGGTTGTAAGCTGAGGTGTGACGTCATTTTAGGGGGGGGTCTGGCTTTTTGTGACATGTGTGACGGAGGGGAGAGGGGGGAGGTAAAAATCGTCAAAAAAAGCGTGACATTATTTATGGATGACCGCTTAGTGGTTTAAAAACAAATATGAACTTTGCTGTGGTGTTTTCTTTACAGTGGAGGAAAAGCATGTTCGAGCCAACAACAGAATGGGCGCCCAACGACAAAAAAGCCATCTACCGCCCTGACGACCCCACTAAAGACGTCATCAAAATGGAAGCAGGCGTTGAGAACCCCGTGCCAGTTACAGACGACTACGCTGAATATAAAACGACCTCCTTTCCCAGTTAAGCCAATCTTGGAATCCCTGAGACCTGCTTCACAAAATTCCCCCACAGCTGTTCATTCAACAAACCCGACCACTGAGGTGATTTCGTCTAAATGACGTCTCGTCTTACTAAAGAGTTAGTTGTACAGAAGCTGCTAACGCCAGTGGTTCAACTTAATGTAAATATGACTCGATTGTTCAGAGTTTATACATGATCTGAAGTATTGTTGCGTGCAATTCTGCTGGTATTTGTATATATGTTGTATATGCACCGAATTTAAAAGTATTGAGATAAATTTTTGTCACCAAAATTATGTGTATTATAATCTCACTCACCAATATGAAAACAGTGATTATTAGCCACAATGAGATCGAGCTTACAATATACATAGCAACATTTCTGAACAGGATCAGGATAAGCCCGCTTAATTAGCTAGCATGAAACCACATAAGTAAGTATCAGAATAAGCCCATTTTACTAGTTTGTAACCACGTTAGATAACTCTGAACAGTCTCATTATGGTCCTGATAGCAAATAGTGTTTCTTTCAGGCGCCCCCTCCCACCTCAGATCAAAATAGAATGTATATAGAAAAACTTTTACCTCCCAAAATGTTCAATTGCCCCCCCCCCCCCCCAGTCCGTAAGAAAAATAAAGTCTGTGAGAAACACGAATCTTACTGTACCTATAGCACATCATGAAGTCTTGATTACACATTTTGTGTTCCTTTTAGTTATAGCACATTTTAAGATCAGGCCATTGGGTCAGTGTTGAAATAGCTAGTCATTTGTTCTTGGAGAAATCTGGTCTTTTAGAAAACTGACAGTTGTTTTTAACACTAATGTAAATAATAGAAGCAAACAAAATTTTAACGAATTTTACACAAATGCTTTTTTAATCTTCTGTTAGATGATTATTATTGTAATTCTGTACTTTGAATGTTCAGCCAATTCACAACTATTAATTAGAATTTATATTTAGTGCTGACTCACACCTCAATCCAATTCCATGAAATTAATGTTGATTCAACTATTCCATGAAATTAATGTTGATTCAACTATTCCATGAAATTAATGTTGATTCAACTATTCCATGAAATTAATGTTGATTCAACTATTTAATGAAATTAATGTTGATTCAACTATTCCATTAAATTAATGTTGATTCAACTATTCCATGAAATTAATGTTGATTCAACTATTTAATGAAATTAATGTTGATTCAACTATTTAATGAAATTAATGTTGATTTAACTATTCAATGAAATTAATGTTGATTCAACTATTCCATGAAATTAATGTTTATTCAACTATTCCATGAAATTAATGTTGATTCAACTATTCCATAAAATTAATGTTGATTCAACTATTCCATGAAATTAATGTTGATTTAATTATTCAATGACATTAATGTTGATTCTACTATTTAATGAAATTAATGTTGATTCAACTATTCCATGAAATTAATGTTGAATCAGCTTTAATCTAGATGTTTCATTCAGTGTAATTAATGTTGAGTCATTTTAATTTTTAAATCTACCTGTTTCATTCCATACAATTAATCCTCAAGTACGGTTGTGACCATAGTTAGATCTTTCTAGACATACATTCTACAACTATTTTTAATGCATTTTTAAGTAGGGTCTAAATTCAAATTATTTTTAACATCATTTTCTTATATATATATTAGCACAAGTTTTTATACACAAAATAAATTTTATTTTTTGAAGAATTTTATTTTTACTTTAATTTGAATAAATATTTATATGCATAAATATCTGCATCACTATGAGTTACATAGCGCATACATCCTATTTATTAGTTTCATATACTTACTTCTGAACAATGCAGGATTACTAGTTAATTTAATTTCAGTGAAAGTTCTTTTCTATGAATGAACATTGTATTGTAAACTTAACATTATCCAAATATTTGAGCAACTGATGTACATAAAATAAACGAAACGTTATATTTTTCTTTCCTTGCTCTTGGCGTTATTTTTTTTACACAAATCCTTACTTTCATGCGGTATTTTTACTCTGTATTGGCATTTTATTCTCATTTTGCAGTTTTTCTTTGGTCTATCAGTTGTATTGTCTTATTGTTCTTTGGTAATCTCATGTTAATGTCTGTTAGAGAAAAGGGTCTGCTGTTAGTGATGCTACATCTTGTGCTGTATAAATTTTTGTTAATCTCATGTTAATGTCAGATAGGGAAAAGCTATCCTATCTACTGTTAGTGATGCTACATCTTGTGCTGTATAAGTTAGAGTAGTCTCTCTTGTAAAACTGATTTCTAACAACTTCATTATCTAGCTATAAAAACCGTCAGGTTATTTCCTTTACAACGGGATAACTTAATTTAGTGTGTCAGGATAGGCCTAAACTTTGTGTGTCAGGATAGGCCTAAACTTAGTGTGTCAGGATAGGCCTAAATTTAGTGTGTCAGGATAGGCCTAAACTTAGTGTGTCAGAATAGGCCTAAACTTAGTGTGTCAGGATAGGCCTAAACTTAGTGTGTCAGGATAGGCCTAAACTTAGTGTGTCAGGATAGGCCTAAACTTAGTGTGTCAGGATAGGCCTAAACTTAGTGTGTCAGGATAGGCCTAAACTTAGTGTGTCAGGATAGGCCTAAACTTAGTGTGTCAGGATAGGCCTAAACTTAGTGTGTCAGGATAGGCCTAAACTTAGTGTGTCAGGATAGGCCTAAACTTTGTGTCAGGATAGGCCTAAACTTTGTGTGTCAGGATAGGCCTAAACTTTGTGTGTCAGGATAGGCCTAAACTTACATCTACTACACATGCCTCATCCTGGATTAGCCTGAAAGTATAAACTAACTACTTGACAGATTCAAAGTATTGCTGGACTAGTCTAAACTTGACATAACCCTAGCAAAGCTTTCATTGACTTGAAGCTACACAAACTTCCCACCTTATCTACACGTGAACAAGGCTTCAGCTTGAGCAAGAACAAACACCTTGTTGAATACAAAATTTGATACATTTATTCTTTTCAATTCTAAACCTGGTAAGTTTTCATTAACCTTTCTGGATTTTTGCTTCTAAAGAATGAACCTGTATGGCATTGGACAAGACAGCATAATGTCAGACCCACCCACACATACAAATCATTGACAACATAGAGTTTTCATGGCTTCATGATATATTGTTATCAAATCTAGGCATTAATTTAATACAGGATACAATGAGGAAAACATGGATTTCTTTGGTTTTTTTTTCTCCAGACAATCACAATATTAACATGGCTACAACAATCTTAAAGTGGGGGAGGGGGAGATATGCTTCAAGTGTACAGACCAATCAAGGGACATAATTAATAAACAAAATCAACATCTATTAATAGCTTTAGAACTTGTTTAAGTGATAGATGGTGAAGCAATTTTTTTAAACTTTACATTTGCTTAAATGTGATGGTAAATGTTAGAATTTATATCAAATTTTACCAAAAAAAAATAATTCTATAGGTTTTATGAGTTTTTATTTTACCCTGAAAAATATTCCAATTCAAACTGTATTTATTAAAAAAAAAATTTGCACTCACTGACTACAATTTGTTGAAAATGGATTTGTATAAACCATAAGATAATTATATCCAACTTCAAATTTAACAAAAAAAAATGTAAAATTCTGGTAGGGGCAATGAAGCAGCATTATTTTTCCAATAAAACATACACAAAAAAGAGAACCAAAAAATTTGGTTATTTATACCAAGCTAAAAAAAAAAAAGACGGAAAAGCATCAAGAAATAAATGAGACAATACCAGCATGCCATCAAATAAAACAAGAGGATGAATTAAGATCAAGTAAATGCATGTTACTACAACTGCTCACTACTGACAGCAGATCTAAGCATTGTCAATTTGACAAAGTAAAAAAAAAACATAAATAAATATAAAATATAATGCTGTCTTCCATTGATTTTGGTAACCACTAAAATATTTAAATAATGAGATGCAAATTTTAAAACATTTGATATCAACAGATAAATACATAAAAAATGATTTTTTTTTAAAAATTAATTTCTTAAAAATTTTTACCATTAAATGAAATGGAACAAATATTGATACAAATCAGACAGTACTGTATAATAGCAACATTTGTTTTTTCATGATTGTCATTATAATACTCCAGCAAGAACTAGTGTAACAGGATTCTTAGGATAGCAGTAAGGAGTTTAACAAACAGTTACCACCCCAACAGTGCCGGATTAACTCTTCGAGGTGGGTTGTTTAAACTATAAAGGTGGATAATTAAACTATAGAGGTGGATTAACTAAACAATAAAGGTGGATTAACTAAACTATAGAGGTGGATTAACTAAAATTCCCAAATACTTCTCTTAGATTTAAAAATAAAGTTTAAGAAGGGCAAAAAAGTCTCTGCAGCCCTAGACCTCTACCTTTTTACCATAGACCAACCCTTCATGACAGCAGACCAACCCTTCATGACTACAGACCAACCCTTCATGACTACAGACCAACCCTTCATGACTACAGACCAACCGTTCATGACTACAGACCAACCCTTCATGACTACAGACCAACCGTTCATGACTACAGACCAACCCTTCATGACTACAGACAACCCTTCATGACTACAGACCAACCCTTCATGACAGCAGACCAACCCTTCATGACTACAGACAACATTTCATGACTACAGACCAACCCTTCATGACTACAGACCAACCCTTCATGACTACAGACAACCCTTCATGACTACAGACCAACCCTTCATGACTACAGACCAACCCTTCATGACTACAGACAACCCTTCATGACTACAGACCAACCCTTCATGACTACAGACAACCCTTCATGACTAAAACCCAACCCTTCATGACTACAGAACAACCAACCCTTCATGACTACAGACAATCCTTCATGACTACAGACAACCCTTCTTGACTACAGACCAACCCTTCATGACTACAGACAACCCTTCATGACTACAGACAACCCTTCATGACTACAGACCAACCCTTCATGACAGCAGACCAACCCTTCATGACTACAGACAACATTTCATGACTACAGACCAACCCTTCATGACTACAGACAACCCTTCATGACTACAGACCAACCAACCCTTCATGACTACAGACCAACCCTTCATGACTACAGACAACCCTTCATGACTACAGACCAACCCTTCATGACTTCAGACAACCCTTCATGACTTCAGACAACCCTTCATGACTACAGACCAACCCTTCATGACTACAGACCAACCAACCCTTCATGACTACAGGCAACCCTTCATGACTACAGACCAACCCTTCATGACTTCAGACAACCCTTCATGACTACAGACCAACCCTTCATGACTACAGACAACCCTTCATGACTACAGACCAACCAACCCTTCATGACTACAGACCAACCCTTCATGACTACAGACCAACCCTTCATGACTACAGACCAACCAACTCTTCATGACTACAGACCAACCAACTCTTCATGACTACAGACCAACCAACCCTTCATGAATACAGACCAACCCTTCATGACTACAGACCAACCCTTCATGACTTCAGACAACCCTTCATGACTACAGACCAACCCTTCATGACTACAGACCAACCCTTCATGACTTCAGACAACCCTTCATGACTACAGACCAACCCTTCATGACTACAGACCAACCCTTCATGACTACAGACCAACCCTTCATGACTACAGACCAACCCTTCATGAATACAAACCAACCCTTCATGATTAAAGACCAACCCTTCTAGCCTACAGCCCAACCCCACCTGCTAGTTAATCCGACACTGCCTATACCCACACAACTACACAACACTAAAATATGAATGACTAACATCGACCTTCACAGACAGACTTCAAGCTTTGTAAAAATAAAAATCACAATCAAATCATGACGATGGGACTACATAGATAAATACCACTGGGGCTGAAAAAAAACATCAAATACATTAAAATAGAAATAATTTATGGATTGTCTTTTAAAAATATTTTCTCTTATAAAGCTATAGCCCGGGACAAAGGATAAATATGGTATGTTACATTATGATAAAAAAACCACTTGATATTTTTTTACAAACACAACAGTGGCACAATTCTGGCCAAACTTGTTTAAAGCTACATTATATGATAAATAAATAACTGCTCTTCAACAGCAAAGAGTAAAAACAGTATTACCAACCCAATACACTTCGGTAATGAAACCTGCTTTAGGTTGAATGAATCTAAAAAGAACAAAGCTACGCTGCATTCGTGTGTGTAAGAATCAGGTGTACAATTTTGGTAAGGCTATCTTTGTGCTAGATTTTACAGAGACAGACCTTTTTGTTACACAACATTCACATTGTGGAAGTAGCTAACAGTTCAGGCAGTTAAAAAATAATGTGAAGATCATATAAATATAAATTGTTCAATAATACTTTTTTTTAAAATCATGTATTACATTTGCTAAACATTTCTCTTGTTTTGATATAAATTAACATAAAATTTTTAAAACAAAAATTTAGAAATAGAAAAAATATGAATAAGTTATTTAATATTTTTATATGATAACTCCAACCTCCCTTTTGCTGTACATCTAAATGCAGAAACAGATGCAACTATAATCAATGGTACAACAACAAATTCAATACAAATCATTTGTTTTTGTGTTCTGATGAAATGCAATTGAAATAAAATATGGTTAAGATGTCAGTTCTATGGATAGTTTGCATACTATTATTCAAATACTTTTAAAAAAGAAACAACAAGAGCACAATAAAAAAGCTTTGTGGAGCAACTACATATCATATCTCTATCTGCTGGTGGCAGTACAACAAAGGAAGAAAAAAAAAACACTTCATCATCACAAAATAATCACAAGCAAATATACAGCCCAAACAATAGGAAACTGAACAATAAATACTGTAAGACTTCATTTGGTGTCAGGTAAAAAAAACATATCTTTGGTATAGCTCTAACTGACTTGGTGTATATATCATGAAAAAAAAACAAAAAAAAAAAAAAAAAACACTTTCAATGAAT
Source organism: Physella acuta (assembly GCF_028476545.2). Classification (NCBI taxonomy): domain Eukaryota; kingdom Metazoa; phylum Mollusca; class Gastropoda; family Physidae; genus Physella; species Physella acuta. Next base: position 27,995 of record NW_026732269.1, read on the forward strand.
GATACAAAGAAGAAAATGGAGTAGGACTAACCCCGCAATACTGTAGTGTGCTGCCTGTATTGGCAAACAAACAATAACACAAACTACCACAAGACACAAGAAGTCTTGCTGTATTCACAATACATTCCTTCATACAGCTACAAGGGTTTGTCCATGATAAACATCACACTTTTTTGACAATTTGAATTTCTTGGCAATTTAACACCACCCTTCTCCATCATCAAAACATGTCAGACCCCCACCCCCACTAAATGATTTGCACTGCAGACCTATTCCCAAACTAAGTAGTCATTACTAAATGTATTGACCCATTTTTACAGGAATTTACAAGAATATTAAAAATTTAAAACAATTGCTAAAAATTTCTCATTATTTAAAAATTATTTTTTTAAATTGTTAACTTGTGATGATATACTTTCTGAATTCCCCCCATCCATAAGTGTGATGTCATTTACAGACCACTCCATACTGTCCTATTGTGTTCACAAAATATTCCTTCAAAAACAATGATGTAGTCCTTTAATAAAAATATTTCCTTCAAACAAGTTCCATTTCTCCCCCAGCTCAGTCACACCATCATCAGCATAAAATAATTTTCTTTACAACTAAAATCAAACACTACCAAATTAAAAGTACTTGTAAGCATTAAACATGTGCTCTCCTCTTTAGAGATTAAAAAACTTGTCAACAAAACAGCCACATGAAAAAAGACACAAATTCAGCAATTACAAAAATTAATGTTTTGTGTCATATCTCTATATCAAGGTAAACAAATTCCCAGATTCCCCAAGATCACCCCATAGATGAAAAAAAAAAACTCTGTTGCTAGGAGACCGTGTAAACAGTTCAGTAGCAACCCATTAAAGCTAGTAAAAATTTTAGATTTTAAAAATCGTTGTAACAGTACAGAAAAAAATAATCACAAAATGAGAAAAAAAAATGTAATTCTTTGGTTTGGTTTGGAATCATTTTTTCAGATATCCAGGCACGGCTGACCGACACCTTCAACAACTCTTCAAAAATATGGATACAAAAAATGTCTTTAAAAATGTACAAAACACACACACAAATGCTATAGGTATGTAGATAAAGGGTTCCCAGTCTAAGATTTCAGTGAAACATCTGACCATACTTAGCAAGAATTAGATGTAAAAACAGTATAAGCGAACATGTAATATATTAGTCAGATAATGTACAAGTATAGATACACAAGTTACAGCTTTGGTATATGTATATGTGCAGATAGATTCACTAGTCTTATAAAAACACCATTGGAAAAAACTTTTTTAACACATTTTTCTTCTTCCAGATCATTTATCTAATTTTAATTTTTCTAAAATAAATAGTTCTTAAAGCGTTTTTAATATTTCACCGGTTACTGCATTAAATTCCTAAATCGCAATTGTATATTTTTGGGGGAAAGTAAGTTCTACTATAGGTCAGGTAACCATGAAATAGCTAGTGAGGATAACTTTCAGACATTCTCAGAGTCCACTCAGCTCTGTTGAGTACTTGGCTCAAGTTGGGGTATAGTAAAGTTGGCTGGGAATTTTACTGTCTCTTATTATGCAGACAGCTCTACTTCTGCACTATGAACTTAAAAGTTCTGGGAGGATATTTTACATTTTCTATTAGCACTCTGGAGTTGCAACTTGGCAAAGTTAAAATGAGTAGTACATTCATAAAGCAGTTTCAGGATAAAGATACTAGATGCTAACTACAAGTGCAAATAAATACAAAAAACAGCACACATATTTTCAACTCTATTGACATCAAGATCTAGTGCATGAAAATCTGGTTTCCCTGTTAAATGTTGAATTCTTTTAACAAAATTCTGATGTTTTAGATTCTTGGCCAGTGTAAACTATCTTACAGACCCCCTCTAACTCAAATATAATACATTTTAAAGTAAATATTGGACGCTAAAGTACTTAAAATAGTCATATTTTTAAGCATTAATACATTTTAAATTATATCTATTTTTATTTCATGATTGCTTTTTAAATTTAAGTTTCACACTCAAGAAACCATTATATGTATGGAATCAGAGAATAAAATAAAAATATGCTTTAGACTTTACAGTGTGATGAAAGAAAAAATTTACCCGGCTTAATTTAAGAAACAAATTGAGAAACATAGCTCAGCATGTTGAGTGTAAAAAGAAAGCCGAAATCTCCATAAGAAAACCCTTTATCTACATCAGCAACTTGCTCCAACAGCTTGGGAGAAGCAGTGTCAACCTTGAATAACCAAGTTTTGATTGCTGGACAATGGCAAGTAGGATAATGCTTGTGGAATAAATATGTCATCTATGATCCAATCGATGAACAAAACAAACAAACAATGCAACAATAAAAATATTCTTAATGCTATTTGGCAGTAAAAGTTGATTGTACATTTTGATTGTGAATGCTTAAAAAAACATTACAAATTCACTACTATTTCACAAGACAGACTTGTTAAAGAAAAGTTATATGTATAAAATCTCTTATCTTAGCTTACAAGAGACTGCTGTGTATTCAAACATGGCATTAAGCATATATGTACAGTAGGATAAATAACCAATGGTACTAATTATACACTCATAACCACGATAGGAATAAGTGAGTTCTAAATATATACTGATACAAATACATAATATATTATTTTGATGGACACAAAACCCCATACAATATGAATACATAGATTTGTTTTTATGTATGATAAATCTGTTTACATGTGTCACAGGATTTCATAAGACTAGGTAGCTCACGTGGAAAAAAAATGTTTTAAAATGTAAATAAAAACAACATTGACAACAATATTGATTGTTCCGCCTGGTTAAACCCCAGGGTTGGTACTGGTAGAGGGAGGTCCGTGGAACCAGCAGACCGGAAACCTGGACATTAGTGTGCAGATTTCAACATGCTGGATAGTAAAGAATACTCTTTGGATAAAGCCTCGTCGTCAAGCGAGACGGACGACGGTGGCACAATTCTGCCGTCAAGCATGACAGAAGATGGCGGCACAATTCTGCTGATGTTTTCCTCCTCACCACATTTGTGACGTGGCCTGGCTTCCTCCCTGGCCAGGTAGGCGTCGGTGCTGGTGCATCCCATGGTGACTGGCGAGGCAGTGGAACTGGACTTATCCTCCTCAAACAACATGCCTTCGTGTTTCTGTTTGACGCCAGTGGGAGGGGAGGTGGGGGTGGATGACGATGGTTTAACAACACAGGACTGATCAGCCCTGAGCATCGATGACGACAATGCACAATGTTTGACACAAACTGAATCCGATACATTTAAATCCAGGAGGAAATTGGGCAAGTTGACCGCTGCACCAGATTCTGCTTTATCCACGTCCAGTTTCCCATTGACAAGTTTACTTTTAGACAAATCCTTCGGACTAGACAAAGTTTTGTCCAGCTTCGGACATTTGCTCGGGGATGGGGAGTAATCCATATCCTGCTGGTCAGTAGTTCGGTTTGACTTTTGCGGGGAACACGGCCTCTCAGTTCCAGAGTTGAGTGAGACACCCTCCTCAGGTTCACCGTCCTCCCTCCTGACCGAGCTGGACACAGAACAGTCCGACCGGTCTCTGCTGTTCTTCCCCGGGGACCCCTCCCCGTACAGGGAGGTTTCCGTGGATGAGTTAGCTTCCAGTATCAGAGTACCAGAATCACAAACAGGACTAGATTTTTTCAGGTTGGCCTGGGCTATCCGCAGCAGATCCGCTTCGTTCCTCACCACCCACCTCAGCTTGCCCACTGACATGATCTCAATCTCCTGGTCACCAAACAAGAGGAGGTTCTTCTCATACCTGGCTTTGGATATGTTCAACTCGTGGGACTTGGACCCACATTCTGGATATGTTTCATGGACAGAGTTCTCAACGTCTTTCTTTGGGTTCTCCACATCCTTCTCATTGGCTTTCAGAGAGCTGGCTGGGAACTTCTCACTCGAGGCTCTGGTTTGAGATTTACTGCCTTTACTGTGGCTCCCTCTAGACCCGCGTCTGCTGGTCTCTTTAGTCACATGGTTCTGATGGTTGGCCTGAGATGGTGCTGGCTGGTTGGGGACAGATTTTTTGGGCAGTTCTTTCACTGGGCTGCTACTCTTCTCCCTGCTCGTTTTGTCAGCTGGTTCTGATTTGACTTTATTAGGCGAGGACAGATCTAAGGGGGTGGGGATGCTCATGTTGGCTGCAGCGGCCGCCGCTATGGCAACCGTTCCAGCTCCGCTCCACATTGGCTGCAGGGGGAAGTAACTCATCATGAACGGCTGGGATGCAAGGTGCGGGGCGGCAAACCGTGGGTTGGCTGCCATGATGGAGGCAGTAGCAGAAGACAAACCTCTGTCTGGAAGATTGTAATCGTACACTGGAGATAGAATTGGGTTGTATGGGAGGGGGAAGAGTGAGGCATTGGGTGGGGCGACTGGGGATGGCCTGGAGTTGGCCGTGGCTGAAGAGAGAGCGGAAAGATTAGTTTTACTTCCAGCAGAGCCGCGGGTCGCAGTGGACGCGGTGGGGCTCCAGCCGTCTCTAGTACCAGACTTCCTGCCCCGTCTTCTGACCGGCGTCTGGTGGACGCTCCCTGCGGTGGAGACTGGCGGGGTGCAGGGGGACGTTGAGGTTTGCTGCGGTTGTCGCTGTTCTTCACAACTGGTTGCTGGGGGCTGGCAAGAAATGGCTGGAGAGGTGGGCTTGTCTAGACTGGGCATGGAGAACCAGCTGGGCTTGTGTATGGTCAGGTTACTGGCTTTCTCTTCCTGCTGTTTCACTTCTGAGTCCTGCTCTTTCTCTTCAGGTGCTGGAGGCTTTGCTAACTTTGTCCACAGCAATGACGACACAGAGTTGGACGAGTTCTGCGGGACCGTGTCACTCAGTAAACTTGCCCCGTGAGATAAATTAGATATGACATCATTGAGACTAGGCCTTGCATTTTCTGATTTTGATTTTTTAACAACCAAGTCAGACGTTGGACCCGAACTTGCACTTTTTTTACTTCCTAGGTCACGTCCGTTAACAACAGAATCTCCTTCCAGACCCTCCTTGCTGGAGACAACATCTTTCTTGCCTAGTGTAATAACCATCAGCTCCTTCTCCTCAGTACAGACCCCATTACTCCCACTGTCCTCATACTCCTGTTTGACAACAATGACATCCCCATCATATGGCACATCACAACCAACAGTTAATGGCGTACTTTTACCATTGTCCGTTTCCTCTTTCACGACCAGAGTTACAGATAAATTATGACTAGAATCTACTGCGGCCTTGACCTGTGTGTCCAGGGAAGTAGCGCTGACAATGACCAGGGGTTTCTCTGGGGCAGACTTAGCGGCATCCTCCCCAGACTTGGCCTGTTTGTCTGCGTGGGGGCCTGTCTTGGACAGGTCAACGGACCCTGACCTGGGTTGACAATCAGGTTTGGGGCTGTGAGCCGAGTTGGAAGGTGAGGTGGACAGGTCCACGGTCATGTGAGGCATGGTGGCGATGTACCTCTGCATGGCTTCTGCGTCCAGTCCCAGCTCGTCCATCTGAAGGGCAGAATAAAATGTTAGCATGGGGTACAATACATGGCACTACATGCACTAACAAAGTACAAACAAAACATAATGGGACAGACATGGTAAAAACACGGTACTAGATAGTACAAATAGGGTAAACATGGTACTCAAAATATTCTATACACATAGTACTAACAAGGTACAAACATTTACATATAAACTACAGACATGGTACAAATGCAGTAAAAACATGAGGCAAATAAATATACTTATGACAAACATAAAATATACCTACAAATAAAGTTGTGAGTGTAATACAAACATCAAAGTAGAAATAAATCAAAACACATGAACAAATTTAACAATAATAAACACCCCATACTCCTTTAAAGTGACTATTTTTTATTTTTTTTCTCTTCCATTAATTTAGTCTTGAATGTACAGTAGAAAAATATGCTGCTGCTAAACAATGATTGCAATTATAGGTTAGAGGGGAGACTAAATAACAAAACACACAGTATCCTACCTCATCCCCATCCCCTCCTATATCATATCCTCTGCGGTGTGTCAGGGTTTTATCTCGAATAATCCGGTTGATGGATGAAATGCTGGGTATGTTCTTCTCCGAGCACACGTTGTCCTGTAGCAGTCTGTGATCAAACAATAACCTATTGCATGACAGTGACATTTGACAAGCACAGAAAAATACTTCTAATTTGATTTACAAATGGCAATTCTATTAGATCTCAAGATATAAATTACATTCTCACATTAAAGTTAAGATAAAACAACCTTAAGCTTTTGGTAAACAACCTACACTGAATAAATAAACCATAAAAAAGTGTTCAAAACACTAGCTCATTTTTTTTATAATTATAATACAAATTTATTAAAGATAAAAGGCTAAACTCCCCAACTAACCAATGAAAGGCTACCAACTTTTGTCTAATCTCCCCAACAAACTAATGAAAGGCTACAAACATTTGTCTAATCTCCCCAATGAAAGGCTACCAACTTTTGTCTAATCTCCCCAACAAACCAATGAAAGGCTACCAACTTTTGTCTTATCTCCCCAACAAACTAATGAAAGGCTACCAACATGTGTCTAATCTCCCCAACAAACCAATGAAAGGCTACCAACTTTTGTCTAATCTCCCCAATGAAAGGCTACCAACTTTTGTCTAATCTCCCCAACAAACCAATGAAAGGCTACCAACTTTAATCTCCCCAACAAACCAATGAAAGGCTACCAACTTTTGTCTAATCTCCCCAATGAAAGACTACCAACTTTAATCTCCCCAACAAACCAATGAAAGGCTACCAACTTTTGTCTAATCTCCCCAACAAACCAATGAAAGGCTACCAACTTTTGTCTAATCTCCCCAACAAACCAATGAAAGGATACCAACTTTTGTCTAATCTCCCCAACAAACCAATGAAAGGCTACCAACTTTTGTCTAATCTCCCCAACAAACCAATGAAAGACTACCAACTTTTGTCTAATCTCCCCACCAAAGCAATGAAAGGCTACCAACTTTTGTCTAATCTCCCCAACAAACCAATGAAAGGCTACCAACTTTTATCTAATCTCCCCAACAAACCAATGAAAGACTACCAACTTAACTCTAATCTCCCCAACAAACCAATGAAAGGCTACCAACTTTTGTCTAATCTCCCAAGCAAACATCTGAGGGTTGTCCATCTTGTACTGCTTGACCATGCTGACCACATCAGGGGTTGTCACCTTGGGTTTGCTGCCACCTATCTGGCCGGGGTTGATGCTGCCAGTCTTTCTGTACCTGCAACATTTTACAGAGGTTTATTTAAGGTAACACTAGGCAGTTCACAGAAAACAGATGAATTAACAAAATTAATAAAACCACACAATTAACAGAGAACAGACGAATAACAAGTTAACAAAACCATACAGTTTACAGAGAACAGATGAATTAGCATGTTAACAAAACCACAGTTAACAGAGAACAGATGAATAACATGTTTACAAAACAATACAGTTTACAGAGAACAGATGAATTAGCATGTTAACAAAACCACAGTTAACAGAGAACAGATAAATAACATGTTAACAAAACCACACAATTAACAGGAACAGATGAATAACATGTTAACTATACAGTTAACATGAACAGATGAATAACATGATAACTATACAGTTAACAGAGAACAGATAAATAATGTTAACAAAACCACACAATTAACAGAGAACAGATGAATAACATGTCAACGCCACAGTTCAAACCCACCTGTTGAGTATCTTGCTCACACAACCATGTGACACCTGCAACTGGCGACTAATCTCACAAGGACGGATCCCCTGCAGTGCCAACTGCAAGATCTGAACCCTCAGATGGTCAGGCAGAGGTCGGCCGTTTGTGAACTCTCTGCCATACTGGTTGATGTTCCTACCACCTGGTCAAAGAGATGTCAACACTGCTCACCATGGGCTAAACTTACTGTAATAACTTGTTGTATTGAACTAATTGAACTAATTATCTAAGCTATTAATTAGTGGATTATCCTATCATGTAATTTAATGGTTTAACTTCTCCTAACATGAGCATGGGAACACTGATCACAATCTCTTCCAATGGAAAAGGTAAATTTCATCTGCCCAATGGTCAGAAAAGTCCTTTATTTCACTTGCTCAAAAGGGTTTAGATAACCAATTCATTAACTTGCTAAAAGTAATCAACCATTGGTAAATAGTTTCAAGATTTTATATCTAAAGATCTGCATTCAAAATGTCTTAATTAAACAAAATAAATAACAAAAGATATTATTAATATATTATTTGATACACAGGTATGAGTTGAAAAATTCAAAATGTGAAAAAAAAAAGTTTTTGAAGGGAAAAACTTCAAGCTGAACATTTCAGGAGGTGAAAGTAACAAAAAATTAACACCTCAAAAAGTGGAACAAACACAAGATGAACAAAACACAAAGCAAACACTTGAGGAGGTGTAACAAACTTGTCCTTACTACCAGAGTGTCGTATCCTGCCTTTCCCTTCCTTCTTGGTGCTGTCAGAGCCATCATCATCAGCATAGCCACCGTCATCCAGGTCAAAACTGTCGTCACTGCCATCCTCACCTCCCCCACCCCCACTCAAAGCTGCTGGTGTTGAGGTTGGGGGTGCAGCATTCTCCCCATCTTTAGATTCACCAGCCTGGAAGTTCAATCAAATGTGGATCTATTTAACCAATGATACCCATTTGCAACAAAAAAACATAGGAAATAGGCAAGGAACTTAAAAGATTCATGAAAGACTAGTGTTGATATACATGCATATCTATAATATAAGATTTACAAAGACTATTGTTGACCTAAATACATATTATCCAAAAACACAAGAGAAAGACATCTATTTAACATTCAAACCACTGGCAAAAACTGTTTATCAGCATACAATGCCAGCCAACTTATCACTAGCTGGGAAGTGCTATAGCAACTAATGGACTTCAAGAAAATGACTAAACAATCAATACTGACAAAGGTTCTGACTGATAATATCTGACAATCGAAATACAAAAATTTTCTGGATGAACTAAAGAATGCAGAGATGTTGGTCTGGAAGACATCAAAATACACAGCTGGGGAATGGCCAGAGGGCGATAATAGTTGAAGCCCTATACTCAACAAGGGGTTCAGGGGACTATGTCTAGTCAACTAAGAATAAATAGCTTGTCTGCCACTTTTCTCTTTTTTATACCCAGTTCAGCTCCAACCTGTTTACACAAATATTAAACTACAACTGCAACAGTCCACCTTAGTGTAGGCATATATAACACTAACACTGCACAACAATATAACCCAAAAATCCCTTTAAAAAGCTTCATTAAGTCTATCAAAGCCGCGCTCCCTCCTTTACCTGAAACCAATCCCTGTACCAAGTTGACTGACCTGCTGTGTGGCTATGACCAACAACCCCTGTAACAAGTTGACTGACCTGCTGTGTGGCTATGACCAGCTACCCCTGTACCAAGTTGACTGACCTGCTGTGTGGCTATGACCAGCTACCCCTGTAACAAGTTGACTGACCTGCTGTGTGGCTATGACCAGCTACCCCTGTACCAAGTTGACTGACCTGCTGTGTGGCTATGACCAGCTACCCCTGTACCAAGTTGACTGACCTGCTGTGTGGCTATGACCAGCTACCCCTGTACCAAGTTGACTGACCTGCTGTGTGGCTATGACCAGCTACCCCTGTACCAAGTTGACTGACCTGCTGTGTGGCTATGACCAGCTACCCCTGTAACAAGTTGACTGACCTGCTGTGTGGCTATGACCAGCTACCCCTGTACCAAGTTGACTGACCTGCTGTGTGGCTATGACCAACAACCCCTGTACCAAGTTGACTGACCTGCTGTGTGGCTATGACCAGCTACCCCTGTACCAAGTTGACTGACCTGCTGTGTGGCTATGACCAACAACCCCTGAACCAAGTTGACTGACCTGCTGTGTGGCTATGACCAGCTACCCCTGTACCAAGTTGACTGACCTGCTGTGTGGCTATGACCAGCTCCTGCTGTTGCTGCTGGACCAGCTGGTGATGAAGCTGGAGGTAGTGCAGGTACGGCTGCGGTATAACTAGCTGCGACCCGGCTGGAAGACCGTTGACTTCCACGCCTGCCTTCTGGACATCTGGCTTCCTGCCTTCTTTGAGACTGGCATCGGAGGCTGGCGTTGAGGATGCCGATGTGGTAGGTGGTGTTGCATCTCCTGAACTCACCTGCTTTGTAGGTGTGAACATCTGTTATGTTAACCGTCTCCACCTGTGCTGGTATACCTGATGCCAGGCTGAGGTGGGCATTCAACAGGTAATGGAGAGATCTACTTCAACAAACTGGAACAAAGAAATGATGCCCCAAATTAACATCAATATTTGACATGAGATTATCAATCATAAATATAAACAAGTAATGTAGAGCTCTATGTAAAGGTACTGGAACACAGAGACAAGAGCTCTACTTCAACAAACTGGAACAAAGAAATGATGCCCCAAATTAACATCAATATTTGACATGAGATTATCAATCATAAATATAAACAGGCAATGAAGAGCTCTATGTAAAGGTACTGGAACACAGAGACAATGCCCCACAAATCAGATTAATATTTATCATGAAATTCTCATAAATTATGATATGTTGCATGTTTGTTTATACTGCTTTTAGAAATTGATTGGCTTAAGCTGAAGATGTAAAGTTTAAAAGAAAGTGTATAATTTAAGTGGAAGACAGGCTGGTGAAGGATATGAATGTTAAGAGGTAGTGGGTGCCCCATCAGGTGACATATCCTCATAAAATATCCCAATCAAGTAAAAGGAAACTGTGTTTCAGGTAAGTCATCATACGCCAAACCACAATATCATGACTAGCAATCTGCCTAGCCACCTTTACTGAGAATGACTTTTGGCAGGTACCCATACAGGTACCCCATCCAGGTACGCATCCAAAGCAGACAAGCAGTGACACAAAAAGGTAGACATATAAAACAAAAAAACACACTTTAATGTTCACTTTTTCTTAAATATTTGCTTTAAATAAATCTATAACATAAACATTATTTTTGTATTTATGAAATGAAAATAAACTGCTGCGTTGTGGTGGCAAACAATCACACACACACACATACACAACACTCATAGATTTAAATTAAATATTCAAAAAGACTACACATGCACTCAAAGATTTAAACTAAATATTCAAAAAGACTACACGTGCACTCAAAGATTTAAATTAAATATTCAAAAAGACTAACAGCTAATGATGATCTTTAAAAACCCAGTATGCTACAAAAAAAAAAAAAAAAATTCCCATCAATAGAGAGAATTATTAAAGAGATAATAAGGAAAGATATAATGACAACAATAATTGTCAGTGTCTCTGCTTTGTTTTCTTTGTCTACAATAAGAAGTCTACAATTAATAGTGTTTAAATGATGGGTTTATCTTAATAAAAGATTTCAAATTATAGCAGTAGATCAGATCCAATTTTGTATTTTTAAAATGACTGTTAATCAGACAGGATCCATTATTACAACACTAAGATAATCCCAATAACAATACAATATAAAACTTCAACAAACAAAATCTCAAATCTCATTACAAATAACTTAACAGACAATATCTCATTTTAATTTAATCAGACGTTTTTTTTTTATATTAAATTAAACCAAACAATTTTTTATAGCCAGTGTAACCAGACAATATCTCATTATAATTTAACCAGACAATTTACCAACTTAACCAAGCAATTTCTTACCAATTTACTTAACTTACCAACCTAACCAGACTATTTCTCAGAACCACCTTAACCAGATAATATCTCACATCAAATAACCAAAATATAACCAGACAATATCTCAATTCAAATAACCAAAATATAACCAGACAGTATATTAGTTCAAATAACCAAAATATAACCTAGACAATATCTTAGTTCAAATAACCAAAATATAACCAGACTATATCTAAATACAATCTCTAAGTCAGACAAACCGTACCTGAATAGGCATATTTCAAATAATCTAAATTGACAATTTCTCCTTATAAAGTAAAGCAAAAAATTCTTCAAAAAAAAAAACAACCATTTTCCCCGGTATTATCACACTCCAAGCCCAAAAAATAAAAATAAAACACATACTTACAAATGTGAAATTGGACATGACTTGTTAAGCAAGATTCTTTAGTTTATCCAGAGTGAAGCTAAAAAAGACTGAAAACAATAATACACATTAATTCCAATGCAATCAAAATTAATTTAAACAAAAATTTTACAAACTACGCTGCTACCCCGCACAAAACTAGCTGCTCGTACAAAGCATGTTCGAAATCGTGGAAAAAAAAAAAAAACTAACACCGAAGCTGAAGACAAATAAGGCTAAAATATGTTGCGTTGAAGGCTGATCGGCTCCTGCGCATGTTAAAATGAAAACCTTGTTGAAGTCCAAGTTAATGGTGTTAGGGTGCCCCCATTAACATGTCAGGTGCAGCCCTTCAATCAATGCAGGTAACATAAGGGACACAAACATACACAGGCATTGATTTTAGCGCAGGTACACCTGAATCATACGCACACGTAGTACACAGACACTGACTTTTAGAACTTATTAAAAATTTACAACCAGATGGAAATGAAGAAAGCTCGAGGTAATTGATGGAGAAAACCTTGAGAAATTGGAGAAAAAAATATCTGAGTCATCATCATCATCATCATCAGCAGGCTGTCTACGATGTGATTATTTTATTATATATTCCATACCACATTTACTCTCTTATCAACAGTACATCTACATGCACGATCAGCTTCAATCTCATTAATTATCTAAAAGCAGGTTGAACAAAGTGATCAAGTGGATTATTATACAACACCATTGACTAAAGTCATGAGTTTGTTGACAAATGCTTCACTAAAACCAACACTACTATCCCAGTGTTTTTACCTTACTAAAGAACAGAGTAAGGCAAAATCTATAAATACCTAAGATAAATGTTATATTGTAGCCAATCTTTGAGCACTTAAGATCATAATAAAATGCAATATATTTTCTAAAGAGATAATATACAGAAGTATACTGCAAATGTTATATATATATATATATATATATATATATATATATATATATATATATATATATATATATATATTCATAACAAGCATCAATTACTTTGAGCCTATCTTGCTTTGATCAAACTATACATTTAAAACAAAGAAACTAACCTAGTTTTATTTTAATGTGACCGACTTTAAACAACAATCAGAATAAAAAATATGAATACTTATTGTAAAAGCATCATTCCAAAATATAAAGTACTTCTAAAAATGTTCAATTTATTCCTTCAAGATCCAAACCACAGAAATAATTTAATGGACCTTTTGCTCTCTTTAAACAGGTAGTGGAAGGACAGTTAATCCTTACATGACTAAGTAAGTAAAACTCATAGATTTGCAATTTTGGATGAGGTACGTTAGAAGGTTAAAGAAAAGAAAGATAGATGATAAATGTCTGACAATAATAATTGAATTGTATAACCAGTTATCACAACGATCGTTGAATCTTGCATGAAAATATATCACAATAGTTGAATCTTGCATGAAAATATATCACAATAGTTGAATCTTGCATGAAAATATATCAGAATAGTTGATAAATGTTATAAAGATGTATCACAGTAATACAATTACATGTTGTACTATCCCAATCACACTGACTGTTGAAACCACCTATCACTATAAAACAGAATAACATTTATGATGTATTACAATAGCAGAAGTTCAATACATTTTTTGTATAAAGCATGTGGTGTTCCTGTTCTAAAAGCACACAGTCTGTGCTGGTACACAGGAGGGAGTAACAAACCAAGGTGGGTGTCCTGAGTGTGTTGGCTAGAAACAATAGCATTGCAGGTCAGACTGAGACTGATGCACATTAGGCCAGTCATGTGGGGCAAGGGTGAGGGAGGGGGGAGGGGGGGGGGGAGAAACAAGTAGAGCATCAAAAACCAGCCAGACATGAACTGGGGATCACCACTTGGCAAACAGTGACAGGCTTAGTGGTTCAAGATAACTGATGGGGAGGGGAGGGGGAGGAGGGAGGGGAGGGGGAAGTTGGGGAAAACAATAGATCCCAGGAGTAACATGTTGGCAGGATGACACTAGTTAACAGTGGCAATCTACAGTTGGTTGACTGCAGCAGTTATAGAGAAATATTCTCACACTATATCCATACAATCTGGTTTATAGGGACTACTATCTACTATGTTCATATGAGCTTTTAAGCCTTGTATAATATGGGCTATTTGAACCATTTATACAAACTCTATTAGAACAGAGTAGGCCTATTTTTGGGGGGCAATTTGAACCATGTATATATTTAATCAATGAAGGGTCTATATATGGGCTATTTGAACTGTGTTCTTATAAGCACTAATAGTGTTTATAATGGATAGTAGAACCTGTGTGCCTATGCATATGAAAAAGAACACACTTTTTAAAAATATCACACAAAAATGTTTGTGTTGAAATTATCATCTGGATAAGAGATGCTTCCAACATTAAGGTGAGTAAATGATCTAACACAAAACACATCTGTGTTAAGGTGAGCAAGCCAATTGAAAAAACATTAAACACACTCATGTGTTAAGGTGAGTAAATGATATAACACAAAACACACTCATGTGTTAAGGTAAGTAAACGATATAAAACAAAACACACTCATGTGTTAAGATGAGTACATGATATAACACAAAACACACTCATGTGTTAAGGTGAGTAAACAATATAACACAAAACACACTGATGTGTTAAGGTGAGTACATGATTTAACACAAAACACACTCATGTGTTAAGGTGTGTAAATGATCTAACACTAAACACACACACCTGTCGTTTAGTTCGGGACAACCCTTTGTTGTAGGCTGAACATCTGGGATGATCAGTTAATTAAACCTGATTAGGCCAGATTCATTAAATGACAGCGATGATGGTGATCGACCTGAACACGCCGTTAAAGGTAACCCCCCCCCCTCCCCACACGGGCGAACACGGTCAAACACGGCTGATAAGATAACCGGACCGGATCAGCCGGCCGGTCTCCCGGTCAGTCGCAAGCCACAGGCAAATACACGCTCCAAGCTCCAGACCACACTAGTCATCGTCATACTCCAGCCAAGGTGCTCTAACATTACTTCCCTTTACTAGCTGGTTCAACCTGTGTTTTGATATTTATATTCGTTTATTGCCATAAATTGTTTTTATTATCTAGTACTTTTGGCTTAGAGCATGTACGTTGTATTTAAGTCCATCGTAAGTTATTTCAAAATTCGCCCCCCCCCCTCCCAATAACCAGCTCTAAAATCTATAGTCACGTGGCTTCTACACAGAAAATGTTTGCTGGCTGATCTTGATTGCTACACGTCATGAACTAACTTTAATCTATATATTAAAAAAGACCAAGTGTAAAATACCTCGAAACACAGCAACACCGATCCATTTCAGTTGTCATACCATAACAAAAACAAAAGCTACCACGCCATACCATATCGCTTGTTCATTGATTATTTCGATTTTAAACTACTGTTTTTTTATTATTATTATTATTGACTTCAAAATGTTCAATAGTGAAACAAAAATAGTCCCGTGCACGCTTGGTTTGAACAGTGTATCTACCATGAGGTCAGGCCTCCACGGTAGTGGGGAGGCTCCAGTGATAAGGGTATTATGCTGCGAGCCAGACACTAAGTCGCCAACCGTTACGGTATAAGTCGTAGAGATAACGGCCGGGCACTGAAAGCCGGGGGGTGACGCACAGATGATGGTGGGGGTCCAGGCTAGCCGCTCGGTAAACTTGACCTTTTGCTTGGACGGGCAGGCTGGCCAGGTTACGCTTATCAGATTAGGTGCCACATGCTGGTTAGGGTTGAAATGTGGGGGGACAAGTGTTACGGGGAGGGTGACATCCAAGGATGACATTCGGGGACACCGACACAGAATGTCACATGTGACATGGCCAGGTTAAGCTTAACAGATTAGGTGCCACATGTTGGTTAGGGTTGAAATGTGTGTGGGGGGGGGGGGGGGGGGACAAGTGTTACGGGCAGGGTGACATCCAAGGATGACATTAGGGGACACCGACACAGAATGTCACCTACTGATCAATCACGGGCACAAGAAGACATCGTACACGTTGTCATGGGCACAGGAGGGTATTAACTGATGACAAAAGAGTCGGGCATCTGATGACATACTAAGATGACATCCATCGATTTTGCGGTACCGCGTCATCCAATGATGAAAAGAGTGCTTCATAATGACAAATATCCCATAAGAACTTTAGCCAGCATTTCCGATGTGTACCAAACCAGCAACCCGTTTCATTGTCGGGTCCACTGGCTTCATGTGTGTGTCTAAAGCAGCACGTCCACCCCCCCCCCCCCCCCCCCCAACAACGACAAGGCTGTGACTGTGACGGCGGTGATAAGGGCAATGATAAGGGCCGAGTCACGCTTGTTTTGTTTTCCAGGCCGAGATAACACCAAGGCTGAAAGAAATTTATAACTTCAGAGAGAGAGAGAAAAACTTCACCGGCGGGTTTTCCTCGTGGAGAACAAGGGAGCCATTTTTAGTAGCACTTAGTGACGTTGTCAAGCGTGGCCGTGACGTGGGACAAACAGCACCTAAGTCTTGACACTTACAGCACCACAGGCAGACAAAGACAGGACCATATGAGGACAAAGACAGGACCAGGACTATATGAGGACAAAGACAGGACCAGGACAGCATTAATGACGGGACCAGGACAGTATACAAAGACAGGACCAGGACAATATTAAGGCAAAGACATGAACAAGATAAGGACAATAACAGGACAGGACTAATAAAACATGTGCTGAGTAGAGTAACGGACCAGTACATGTGGACAAGGATAGGACCAGGACAACGTGGGGACAAATACAAGACCACAGCAACGTGTGGACAAGGATAGGACCAGAGCAATAAATTGTTGAGGACATGACCAGGACAACGTGTGGCCAAATACAGGACCAGAGCAATAAATTGTTGAGGACATGACCAGGACAACGTGTGGCCAAATACAGGACCAGAGCAATAAATTGTTGAGGACCTGGCCAGGACAACGTGTGGCCAAATACAGGACCAGAGCAATAAATTGTTGAGGACATGGCCAGGACAACGTGTGGCCAAATACAGGACCAGAGCAATAAATTGTTGAGGACATGGCCAGGACAACGTGTGGCCAAATACAGGACCAGAGCAGTAAATTGTTGAGGACATGGCCAGGACAACGTGTGGCCAAATACAGGACCAGGGCAATAAATTGTTGAGGACATGACCAGGACAACGTGTGGCCAAATACAGGACCAGAGAAATAAATTGTTGAGGACATGGCCAGGACAACGTGTGGCCAAATACAGGACCACAGCAATAAATTGTTGAGGACATGGCCAGGACAACGTGTGGCCAAATACAGGACCAGAGCAATCAATTGTTGAGGACATGGCCAGGACAACCTGTGGCCAAATACAGGACCACAGCAATAAATAGTTGAGGACATGGCCAGGACAACGTGTGGCCAAATACAGGACCACAGCAATAAATTGTTGAGGACATGGCCAGGACAACGTGTGGCCAAATACAGGACCAGAGCAATAAATAGTTGAGGACATGGCCAGGACAACGTGTGGCCAAATACAGGACCAGAGCAATAAATTGTTGAGGACATGGCCAGGACAACGTGTGGCCAAATACAGGACCAGAGCAATAAATTGTTGAGGACATGGCCAGGACAACGTGTGACCAAATACAGGACCAGAGCAATAAATTGTTGAGGACATGGCCAGGACAACGTGGGGACAAATACAGGACCAGAGCAATAAATATTTGAGGACATGGCCAGGACAACGTGTGGCCAAATACAGGACCAGAGCAATAAATTGTTGAGGACATGGCCAGGACAACGTGTGGCCAAATACAGGACCAGAGCAATAAATTGTTGAGGACATGGCCAGGACAACGTGTGGCCAAATACAGGACCAGAGCAATAAATTGTTGAGGACATGGCCAGGACAACGTGTGGCCAAATACAGGACCAGAGCAATAAATAGTTGAGGACATGGCCAGGACAACGTGTGGCCAAATACAGGACCAAAGCAATAAATTGTTGAGGACATGAGCAGGACAACGTGTGGCCAAATACAGGACCAGAGCAATAAATAGTTGAGGACATGGCCAGGACAACGTGTGGCCAAATACAGGACCAGAGCAATAAATTGTTGAGGACATGGCCAGGACAACGTGTGGTCAAATACAGGACCAGAGCAATAAATTGTTGAGGACATGGCCAGGACAACGTGTGGCCAAATACAGGACCAGAGCAATTAATTGTTGAGGACATGAGCAGGACAACGTGTGGCCAAATACAGGACCAGAGCAATAAATAGTTGAGGACATGGCCAGGACAACGTGTGGCCAAATACAGGACCAGAGCAATAAATTGTTGAGGACATGAGCAGGACAACGTGTGGCCAAATACAGGACCAGAGCAATAAATAGTTGAGGACATGGCCAGGACAACGTGTGGCCAAATACAGGACCAGAGCAATAAATTGTTGAGGACCTGGCCAGGACAACGTGTGGCCAAATACAGGACCAGAGCAATAAATAGTTGAGGACATGGCCAGGACAACGTGTGGCCAAATACAGGACCAGAGCAATAAATTGTTGAGGACATGGCCAGGACAACGTGTGGCCAAATACAGGACCAGAGCAATAAATAGTTGAGGACATGGCCAGGACAACGTGTGGCCAAATACAGGACCAGAGCAATAAATAGTTGAGGACATGGCCAGGACAACGTGTGGCCAAATACAGGACCAGAGCAATAAATTGTTGAGGACATGAGCAGGACAACGTGTGGCCAAATACAGGACCAGAGCAATAAATAGTTGAGGACATGGCCAGGACAACGTGTGGCCAAATACAGGACCAGAGCAATAAATTGTTGAGGACATGAGCAGGACAACGTGTGGCCAAATACAGGACCAGAGCAATAAATAGTTGAGGGCATGGCCAGGACAACGTGTGGCCAAATACAGGACCAGAGCAATAAATTGTTGAGGACATGAGCAGGACAAGAGCCGACCAACACACGGCCCAGGACAACACACGACTGCCACTTGATTGACAGACACGGCCAGCTAAACCAGAAACTAATCTGATTACAAAACAAAAGAGTTTTGAATCACACGGGGCTAGAGTGCATATCTCGTGCTAACACTTGGGACGGGGGGAGGACGGTGGGGAACTACTTAGGTGTGGGAAATAAAATAAAAACTGACTTCATAATGATAGCCTATCTATAACTGTTAGTAGTGGGTTCGAGACTATGTTGCTCGGTTGTCTAATCTGACAATGATGTCACGTTATAGATATGAACAGTGTTCTACACTTGATTCAAGAGGAATCGCGATTGATTTGACCTTCAAATTCCTTAACTATTAGAGCGTGTTGCTAATGCCCAGCTTTCCAATACATGTGAACAATGTACGAAGTACGGGCCTATAGAGTTCAATCGTAGTAGCAGCATGATGGCCTGTACACGGAACAATAGTCTATATGTATGCTGCCTTACATGTATAGTCTAAAGGTAGGAAAACACGAGGTCTACAACGGTAAGCGACAACATTTTGATAGATTTGCATAAATAAAACAAAGTGTGATATACGTGTATACAGTCTCGCCCACTAACCAAACAATCACAGCATGACATCCACGCAAACTATTTCATCCACGGTCAAAACGTCAACAGCCCAATATAGCATAATAAGTTTGATAATTTTCACTCAAGCGCATCCCCCTCATTACCATAACACATGAGATCGTAGTTATTTAAAAAAATAATTAACTAGCCCAAAAACCTAATCCAATAATGGAGGGGGGGGGGGGGTCGCATAGAGAATAAACACCAACAGCGTATACACATTATTGTCAGCTGTCAACACTACAACAAATGTATGAACTGAAACAGGAACTAGCAACGTTGGAGTCACGGACCTGTACCCACCCCCAGTGTTATTTTTTACACCCCCCACCCTCCGCGCCATTCACTCGCACATATAACTATTGCATATAACTCTACTACAATGTGTTCGCTATACATATCAAGTAAGTCAAACGCGTCACCAAACACAATACCGTTTATAGACACGCTTTTATTTAGCATTGGTCTCAGTCCTAATAATCACACAACACATAAGTAGTCGATCATTTACAACTCCAGTATTTTGTTACTAGATCCATATTAAAAAAACTGTTTGAAAGTATTGAGTTTAAAAAATGGCTACTGGGAGAAACACATGTTGAGGACGAGGCCTGCCCACACAGCGACCTAAAGGCCCAATTAGGTAAATGAAGTGACCATTACACGGTCCAGTGGACCTGACAGACGGCCCATCTCTGACATGAAACGTGACATATTCACAGTTTAGCGGGACGATAATAAGGTGAACCACAGCGGTATCGTGTGGGGGGGGGGGGGGGGGGGGGGGGGGTTAAGGGAGGGAGAACCGTCTCTCTCACCAAGGCGACACTTCACGCCGTTCCAATATGGCGAATCCTGCAGCATTACCCAAACTAGGTCACGTGATAAGATGGAGACTTTCTGCTCAATCGGTTACATTTTTTATTTTTATTTCTTTTGCCCGTCAGCCGCCGATTGTTTGAAACTGATCTTTAGCAAAGAGAGGTACATTTTCTGTGGGTATCATGTGTCCCATGGGGCCAGTCAGCTGCCTCACAAAGGCGTGCAGTCGATGCAAATAACGAGACAACGGCGTCAAGACAAAACGCCTTCAATAATTAATGGAACTGCAATGTCTCTGAAATGACTTACTGCAATGTCTACAGTTGGCCGAGTTTCCGGTTCGCCAGTGGCTAAAATATGAGTTTTGATCACTGGCCCACTAGGTGGTACATAACTGACACGGACTAATAGAAAACACTTTATAAGTCAAACGTTTCGACATTTTGACGACATTCTATAAGTACGTAAACTTTGATATTCGACAGCATTCATTGTCTCAAAAAAAAAACGAACATCAGTGGATATCAAAATAATGACAAGTGTTCATTTTATGAATAATCCAGAGGTCTTGATCACGTCTACCAGACTTAGCATTCAAAAACAATACCTATACAAATAGTAAACTCAACAAATTTAACCCAAGCTGTTCATTACTGATTATTATAAAGAGAAATAGGGAGGGGGTGATAATGATCGCATAGTTGCAGAAACAAGAGATAGAGAACTAAGAAAACAGAGGTGCCTAAGCGGGATAGTACAGAAAGCCGAGAAAGCGCTGAGTAGAGTCAACAAACACAACTAAGTCCGAAAACAGGGGTGCTAGAGTGGGCTAGTACAGGAATGTACCACTGAGTAGTGGATGCTGTTAGCAAACAGAACTAGTAAAATAGACAAATGACAATAGCAGAGAAAAGATGAATTGAGGTAAATACAATTCTTCAACACAGTACACGAAACATCTTTACAACACTTGTAAAATAGACAAATAACAGATGAATCAAGAAAAAAAAACAATTCTTCAACACAGTACACGAAAAATCTTTACAACACTAGTATATTTGTAAAATAGACAAATGACAATAGCCGGGAAAAGACGAATTAAGAAAAAAACAATTCTTCAAGCATAGTACACGAAACGTCTTAACAACGCATCTCTCAGGACTATTGAAGACAGTAATAAAGTCAAGAACAGAAGGTATGTTCATGTCTAACTGACCAACGATCAATTGGCAACCGCCATTTAGAGATCTACTTACTTAACGAACCAGTTCACATACGCGTTCAAATAACTCTTTAACTACAAGATTTCCATTCAATATTCATCACACACATGTATTAGCAGCGTTCTCGGTTTATTTTTAATCCCTTGCGGTTTGATTATTACAGAATTTCGATATGAAAATTTTATCACTAGAAAAATAAATGATATAAAAGTATGTCTATAGGCCCGTCAATCGTATACATACAAATTCACTTTGAGCAGGGAGGGAAAGCATGTGAGAGAGAGAGAGAGAGATAGAGAGAATTGGAGAGAAATTTGTATTATCTAATAAAATATGTACCGCTATTTCAAATTTAATTTGGTTAAAACATTCAGTTTACACGCACTGCTGAACAAATAAACCGGGAGTGATCTCCCCTAAACTTTCTCGAATATTTTTATATAAAATAACAGGGGATGGGAACTCGGGCTATAGACATGATTTTTAATCCATTTTAAATACTTAAAGTTTTAAAAATAGAATAAAATCTCGTAGACAAATTAATTGCACACCAAGTGAACGCGAAATAAAAAAGCGCATAATAGTGCGCAATATTATTAGTACTTTTAAAATTTACATTAGTTTTTTCGAGAAATCGGAAGTAGCGTAAATTACTACTTCCGGTCAACGGAAATTACTCAAAATTTAACAGAAGGTAGAGAATTAGATCTTTTACTTACATGTGAAATTTCATTTATCTATCTGAAATAGTACTCAAGTTATAGGCTTTTGAAAAATTCAAAGTAGAAAAAGTACCACTTCCGGTTATCGGAAATCGCTCAAAAGTTGATACGGATCTACGATTTTGATAAAATACTTATATATGAAATTTCATCAACCTAGCAGTAACGGTACTCAAGTTATCGTGTTTACACACGGACACACAGACAGACACACACACACACACACAGACATACGGACAAGATTGCAAAATTATGTTTTTCCGTATCAGTGAGGTGTAAAACGTCGAGATTTGTAAAAATCTCGATTTTTTTTTTTTGCACGATTACAATACTTTCTCTATACTACGTATATACGAGAAAGTAAAAATGATAAAACGAATATCTAAAAGCTGTTTTCTATGTAAAAAGTTCTTGGACGTTTTTTTTATTTACAAATAGTTTCACTTCGTTTCTTTTTCTAAAAAATAGTATTAAAGTTTTTATGTAATTTAACAGTCAAAAATCGAAGTCACATATCACCTGCAAACAAAGCAATGTAAACAATGAACTGTTCAATTCACTTTGGCGAACAAATCTCTACGTTAGACACCCGTTCAGAAGAATGATTTATCAACAAGCACTGTCCACTTACCACCATAGGTGAACGTCACCGCCAACTGAGGTGACGTGAGTTGCCTGCCCTTGTTTCCCACCTTCTATCCCACTTAGAAAACCACGCTCCAACATACGTCCCAGAGAGAATCCAAAAAAAAAAAAAACAACACAGAAAGAGAAGAAAAAACTCCGCGATCCGACTTTAGCCCCGCCGAGTGTCACAGGCCGAACAACGTCATACCATCAGAGTTGATGATTTGGGGAGAAATTGATCACCATGGCCGACATACAGCCAGACACACACGTGCACACACACAGACACACACACACACGCGCGCGCGTTCACCGTCTTGCTTCACCATTATCTCCGGCTGAAAGAACGCGCAGAAAATAACAGGAGACGTGAGGCGTAAAAGAGTGAGAGAGTGGAGGAACTGAGAGGAACCTGTGCAGGAGAAAGGTGCCCAGGAGGATGGGATCTATACTTTATGTTAAACGTATAAAATATTGAGGAAGTGAAGTATACTTTACATCTATTTAATGTTGACGAGGAGTATATTTCTTTTTTTAAACGTATCGGTTAATAGGTGAGAGGGCGGGGTAGGCGGCGGACTATATTTTAAACGTATCAGCTGTTGCTGGGTAGGATTGGAGGGGGGGGGGGGGGTAAGCTATATATACTACGTTTTAAAAAGGTGGGGGTAGTAAAAAGTGGTGGGTGTTTATAATTTGTCTAAAACAGGTTTTCAACTAGCTAGACAAGAAGTGTTTTTTTTAGTTAGACATTTAATAAGGCATACGAGATTGTGGGTAGGGGGGGGGGGGTAGACAAACCATAGGACTGGGAGGAGAAAAAAAAACCTGATTTGATTGGACGTGTCCGCTCAAGCATGGCTGCGGGCAGAGCCATGAAACGCCGGGTCCAATGCACACGAGTGAGTTCCCCTTGCTAATGAGGCCGGGCTTTCCTGGCGTGCCCTCTAGGGGCTCAGACCCGGGCAGATTGGAATGGAAACGGGTACCACACCAGTAGGGGGGAAGGGTTTGCTACTGGCTATACAGTCGGTACGCTTTTTTTTTATGTTCAAGTTTTTACTCTGTACAAAGTATTTGACTGTGTGTGTGGAAAGGGGGGGGGGGGGTGAGAGAAGTGGTGATCAAAATAACCGTGAACTAGTTCAATTATTTGTATACAAGAAATTTTTACTTACTCGATCTGTTTTAATAAGCGAAGTATTTCTTGTATCAGGTGTTTTTACTCTATAATTAACTATCGTATTTAGTGGCATTACTTAGAGAATGTAACTATTACCCAAACTCAAATATCGTGTAAGAATCCTAACCCTCACCTTAAACTTAACCCAACCACTAGTATTTTTCTATAGCATAAAACCGGCACTACAGTTTCTATATGTCATTCTGACTCCAGGACATCGACAAACGCACTCAGCTTCAGAAATAAGACGTATCTTTTCAATCAGTTGTGTTGATTCAAGCAAACCAGTCTAGTCGTACACATTATTTATGTTACACAAGCTCGATAAAGTTAGGAAATTAAGCATGAAATAAGAGTAGGGTGTTATTTGCGTTGATCATCCGTGTCAAATTTCATCCACGGTTGGTTAGTTTTAGGCTGGGTTTTTAAAAAAACGCGTTCGTCAATAGAGCGAGACGGTGGTCAATGGGGCGGGGCGAGGTCTGTTACTATGGCAACAGCACGCAAGACCATTATGTTACACCGATTCTATTGTGTGCTCCCCCCCCCCCTTTTAATCCATACGCTGAGGTGAGTGGAATATGGAACCTTGTGAATCAGCCAGGTGAGGTGACAGGAACTCAGGCAGTGGGATAGACAGGTGGGATAACATCAACGGAAAGTGGGATAGAAAGGTAGATAATGACCTGTGACAGCGGACAAGGAACACTGGACATACGACACCGGTGACACTGGCGGGTTTAAGTAGTTCGGTTTTTATAAGAAATGTTGGTCTAGGTTAAGGTGGAGGGGTGGGGGGTCATCGTTAAGGTGGAGGGTGGGGGGTCATCGTTAAGGTGGAGGGGTCTTTTGTTAAGAAAGAGTAAGGGGAGAAATGAGGGTCATCATGTAGGTGCAGTGGAGTTAATTTAGTTTAGTGGTGTCTTTGTTAAGGTATTAAAGGGGACTGGGGGTCCATGTTATGGTGGGAGGGGTCTTTCATTAAGGTGGAGTAAGGGGTCTATGTGAAGTAGGAGATTAGAGTGATGTGGAGTTCATTATGTAGGTTGAGTGTGTGTTCATCATTTCTGTGTAGTGGCTTTGTTAACATGGAGGGTTCATTAATAATGTGGAGTGTTTTTTCTTTGTTGTAATAGTGGGGTGAGGGGGATATGTTAAGGTGGGGCGGGGTCGTTTTGTGGGTTGTCTTTAAAGTGTAGTGTGGGAATCTTTATTAAGGTTGGAAGAGGCATAATTGTTGGGGCAGTGGATTAATCTTAAGGTGGAGGGGGTGGGGGGTGTCACTGTTACTGGTGAGGTGGATTAGGGATCAGTGTAATGTAAGGGTCATCGTTAAGGTCGAGTGGGGGTTAATAATCATAAAATAAACACAAAGTAAAACGCAGACATTGTATTTTATTTTTAAAAATCAACACTTTTTCTAAACCTTAAGGCACAATTAAGGCTAATACGATGGAACTATAGATGTGCTGTTGATTGTTTCGATACAAAGCTACTATCACAAGTCTCTTGTGTTATTTCTTAGAAATGAGGCAACCACGTTTTCAAGCCACTCAACCATCGCAACCAGTGACAACAACCAAGCACTAAACCAGATACACGTATCTCACCTTGCTAACGGTACCGGGCACCAATATCAGGGGGCAAGCTATGTCATGGATATTTATTCGCCTGAAACAAGAAAAAAAACAACTGCTGTATTAAATCAGTGGGGGGAACAATGCAGGTATTTGTTCAAGGTATGACCATTGTACAGAAGACACGGCCAAGAGAAGCCGAGGTGGGAAAACAAAGAAGTGAAGTGTGACAAAACACTGGACAAGCGGTGGGAATCCTATCGATGAGAACACATGGAAAACGACGGTTGGGATACATACATCTACTGTTCGGTTGTGGGGGGGAGGGGAACAAAAGGGCTTTGAGTGTGGTAGTTTCACACGAGGATACAGAACGTTGACCGTTCTTAGGGAAGGTAAAATAAATCGATGAAGTAAGTTTATCAGACAGGCGTCACCACTGAACACAGGCGTCACCACTAAACACAAGTATCACCAGCCAACACACACAAGTATCACCAGCCAACACACACAAGTATCACCAGCCAATACACACAAGTATCACCAGCCAACACACACAAGTATCACCAGCCAACACACACACAAGTATCACCAGCCAACACACAAAAGTATCACCAGCCAACACACAAAAGTATCACCAGCCAACACACAAAAGTATCACCAGCCAACACAAGTATCACCAGCCAACACACACAAGTGTCACCAGCCAACACACACAAGTATCACCAGCCAACACACACAAGTATCACCAGCCAACACACACAAGTATCATCGGCCAACACACACAAGTATCACCAGCCAACACACACAAGTATCACCAGCCAACACACACAAGTATCACCAGCCAACACACACAAGTATCATCGGCCAACACACACAAGTATCACCAGCCAACACACACAAGTATCACCAGCCAACACACACAAGTATCACCAGCCAACACACACAAGTATCACCAGCCAACACACACAAGTATCATCGGCCAACACACACAAGTATCACCAGCCAACACACACAAGTATCACCAGCCAACACACACAAGTATCACCAGCCAACACACACAAGTATCACCAGCCAACACACACAAGTATCACCAGCCAACACAAGTATCACCAGCCAACACACACAAGTGTCACCAGCCAACACAAGTATCACCAGCCAACACACACAAGTATCATCGGCCAACACACACAAGTATCACCAGCCAACACAAGTATCACCAGCCAACACACACAAGTATCATCGGCCAACACACACAAGTATCATCGGCCAACACAAGTGTCACCAGCCAACACAAGTATCACCAGCCAACACAAGTATCACCAGCCAACACAAGTATCACCAGCCAACACAAGTATCACCAGCCAACACAAGTATCACCAGCCAACACAAGTATCACCAGCCAACACAAGTATCACCAGCCAACACAAGTATCACCAGCCAACACAAGTATCACCAGCCAACACAAGTATCACCAGCCAACACACACAAGTATCACCAGCCAACACAA
Source organism: Physella acuta (assembly GCF_028476545.2). Taxonomy (NCBI): domain Eukaryota; kingdom Metazoa; phylum Mollusca; class Gastropoda; family Physidae; genus Physella; species Physella acuta. The sequence goes on from NW_026732269.1 coordinate 55,449, forward strand.
GTATCACCAGCCAACACAAGTATCACCAGCCAACACAAGTATCACCAGCCAACACAAGTATCACCAGCCAACACAAGTATCACCAGCCAACACAAGTATCACCAGCCAACACAAGTATCACCAGCCAACACACACAAGTATCACCAGCCAACACAAGTATCACCAGCCAACACAAGTATCACCAGCCAACACACACAAGTATCACCAGCCAACACAAGTATCACCAGCCAACACAAGTATCACCAGCCAACACACACAAGTATCACCAGCCAACACAAGTATCACCAGCCAACACAAGTATCACCAGCCAACACAAGTATCACCAGCCAACACACACAAGTATCACCAGCTAACAAAAGTGTCACCAACCACGACAAAAACCACCAGCGTATCACCAGCTAACTTAAGTGTCACCAACCACGACAAAAACCACCAGCTAACACAAGTGTCACCAACCACGACAAAAACCACCAGCGTATCACCAGCTAACTAAAGTGTCACCAACCACGACAAAAACCACCAGCGTATCACCAGCTAACACAAGTATCACCAAAAATAAAAAAATAAAGCTGCACACAGCCCCGTTTCCATTCGCCACGCTTGGCTGGTTAGCACGTAATCGCATGTTAATGTATACGGAAACTGCACATATTCATCTGCGCACTGCTCTATAGTTGGCTAATGCTATTAAGCTTCTTTTTGTTATGTAGTGACAGTTTATACATGACAAAACCCAGGACGGTGAGAAATGCAACCATAACATTAATAGAAATGGGAATAGAGGTTGTAAAGATTGTCAGAACTGAATTGGTTGTTAGCAAGTGGCCGTGCCCATATATTCGTTTAAAGGGTTTCGTTTTTAAAATCTAAATCAAAGCTCTTAGTCTAAGGTTGGGCCTAAAAACCTTATAGTCTCTTAGTTTTAAGACAAGCGTAGTCGAGGGGTAAAGCACATGGCTATTTAAATAATTGTAGAGTTTTTTTTTTGTCCGATCTAAATCCACCCACTCGATTCAGTATTCGAGTCCGCCCTATATTCCACCCACATCTGACGGGTAGCTGACTCGAGTCAGTATCGATTCCGCCTTTTATTCCACCCACATGTGACGGGTATAGTATCGAGTTCGCCCTTTATCCCACCCACATGTGACGGGTAGCCGACTCGAGTCAGTATCGAGTCCGCCCTTTATCCCACCCACATCTGAAAGGTAGCTAACTCGAGTCAGTATCGATTCCGCCTTTTATTCCACCCACATGTGACGGGTATAGTATCGAGTTCGCCCTTTATCCCACCCACATGTGACGGGTAGCCGACTCGAGTCAGTATCGAGTCCGCCCTTTATCCCACCCACATCTGAAAGGTAGCTAACTCGAGTCAGTAAAGTATGAGTGGCTGGGGTAGAATGTCGAGGTCACATGAAAAGATGAAATCTGTACTTAACCTACTGAACTCAAGTTATCGTTCTCATGTAAACTCGTGTTACACACAGATGGTACGGCTAATCGAGAAATGCATACATTAGGATTCATGTCTCACAGCTCCATCATGAGTCCCGACCAAATATAAAACATACTAGCTCCACCTAACATGGTCTAGCTAATCAGCAAGTCCCAACCAAATATAAAACATACTAGCTCCACCTGATATGGTATGGTTTAGCTAATCAGCAATTCCTAACCAAATATAAAACATACTAGCTCCACCTAACATGGACTAACTAATCAGCAAGTCCCGTACTTGTTCGGATAAAGGTTTAGCAGTTCAAGCGAGTGTACGACATTAAGGTTTGATTTCCTGGGTGACAACTAAATAAAAAAACTACAACCAAACTGAGTCAATCGATACAGGCAGCTCTAAGTGTCACCGCCTTAGCTAGCATACTGCTGGATGTTTTCGTTGTTTTTTTTTTACTACACCGTCTGGTTCATTACAATTAATTGATAACCTACGGCAGTTTTATTCATTCAAGAAGTTTATTTATTTCTTAACCACTGACCAACCCATTAAAGTTGACATTAATTAAAAAATAGCCCACTAAGAAACAAATTTCATGATTCTAAACGTTAATTTGATCCCCGGTTGTAAATAAATAAAAAAAAAACAATAAAATATCAGTCTCTGGTTTTATGAGAGAAAAAAGACAGAACTGTAAAGATATAAATGTAATTTCCAGCAGACTTTTTAATTAAATCTGAGCTGGTACAGTCTCCAGAGTCTGTGGGATATGGGCATAACTATATCTTATTGTTATTAAATATTTCATCGAAAAATCAAGTTTAACATCACAATAAAAAAAAAGTAATTCAATTTCTGAAAACACTACATTTTAAGTAGGATCACCAACCTAATCTCACTCACAATTTAATAAAAATACACTCACTCATAAAAAGATGAGTTAGTAGGTAATCTAAAAGAAACAGCGAAGACTCGAGAATAAAACGGATGAGGCCTGTATTGCGTACACACCGTGTCCGGCCTTCCGACAGCAGTTATCAAAACACGGGTTGCATGATGACAGTAAGTTGTCTGAATGATGTAAACAGCCTGTGACAGTGCTACAGGCAGACCTGCCGTCGTGCAGCCTGGGTGTGTGTAACAGCTGCCATGCTCTTTACACTGGTTAGTGTACTATATGTACATTAAATGGCAGTATCGATACCATTAGACCAGTAGTCAACAGATGTATTATACATGTCAGTAACGATACCATGTAGTCAGTAGTCAACGGATGTATTATAAATGTCAGTGTCTATACCATATAGTCAGTAGTCAACGGATGTATTACAAATGTCACTAACGATACCATGGAGCCAGTAGTCAACAGATGTATTATAAATGTCACTAACGATACCATGTAACCAGTAGTCAACAGATGTATTATAAATGTCACTAACGATACCATGTAGCCAGTAGTCAACAGATGTATTATAAATGTCAGTGTCTATACCATATAGTCAGTAGTCAACGGATGTATTACAAATGTCACTAACGATACCCTGTAGCCAGTAGTCAACATTTGTATTATAAATGTCAGTATCGATACCATTAGACCAGTAGTCAACAGATGCATTATAAATGTCAGTGTCTATACCATGTAGCCAGTAGTCAATGGATGTATTATAAATGTCACTAACGATACCATGTAGCCAGTAGTCAACGGATGTATTATAAATGTCAGTATCGATACCATTAGACCAGTAGTCAACAGATGCATTATAAATGTCAGTGTCTATACCATGTAGCCAGTAGTCAATGGATGTATTATAAATGTCACTAACGATACCATGTAGTCAGTAGTCAACGAATGTATTATAAATGTCACTAACGATACCATGTAGCCAGTAGTCAATGGATGTATTATAAATGTCACTAACGATACCATGTAGCCAGTAGCCAATGGATGTATTATAAATGTCACTAACGATACCATGTAGCCAGTAGCCAATGGATGTATTATAAATGTCACTAACGATACCATGTAGCCAGTAGCCAATGGATGTATTATAAATGTCACTAACGATACCATGTAGCCAGTAGCCAATGGATGTATTATAAATGTAAGTGTCTACACTACACCATGTAACCAGTAGTCAATGGATGTATTATTAATGTCAGTGTCGCTATCATGTAGCACATGCAAAGATGTAGCACATAGATTCATAACAGATATACTTCATACAAAAAGATGAAAAGACAATACAAAACCGAAAACGGTTGTTTTTTTCTTCAGCCGCTGTTAGAATTCTACTAGGATGACGTTTTAATAAGTAATGCATAGACTATTGTGTAGGTAAAAACAGATGCTGATATACGGCGTAGGCATGGCAATGGTATCGTTAAAAGATTGCAGTTCTTGTGTGATATATAGCAAACGCGAAACCCGGAACGTAACTAATAGAGCAATATTATAATGAAACAGCTAACGCAGTGTTATGGTTATCCTTTTTAAAATAACACAACCGGACCCGGCGCCACCACCCAGCCCATTCTCCCTTAGTAAAAGAACAACGCCCATAGCGGGACCGTAGCCAGAATGTATATTAGCCAAGTGTGCCTTGCAGCGGAAAAACAAACAAGGCAGCCGTCACGGTTGGCTGACTCGACATGGAGAGTGCCCCCAGTCGTAACGGATTTTAAAACGTGCGTGCTTCCCTAATCAAACACGGTCGACACGCGCTGAAATAAATGGGTTCACTATGTGTTTGTTCTTTTTTTTTAAATTAAAAGCATTTTGGCTTTTGGAAGCCATTGTAACGTCCATTGTAAGGTGTGGTTGTAAGTCGACATTTATACATGCTATGGGTCTAGATGGCAAATTGAACCGGATGTAGTCGCAGAGCTAGGCGTAGTGATTCAACAACAGCTTATTCGCAGCTGTGTCGAAATAAACTATACAGACCAGGAGAGTTTCTAAATGCAAAAGTCTATTGCATGCATGAGTTAACGCTGAGGTCGAATACCCAAACCGGGAAAAACGTTTAAGGTGAAATTTTCAAACTGTGACTGGCATTTACGGTACAACATTTTAACCATGGCGGGACAGTCAACACCTACAGTGTAGAGTTATGTTTTTAGTTCAATTTAGACAAACGGTGTCAAATTTTGTTTTGATTTACAGCCTAATCATCAACATAGTTGTAAACAGTGAACTGTGATTGTACATACCACACACCGTTCTCTGAGCCTACCTTCCTACTTAGTGCTACGTCTGTCACAAACTGATAAATGGTGTCAGGCGTTTTTTGTTTTTCTTAAATGACGTAATACTGTCGACACCTTACCTCTGCCCTAAAAAAAGAACAATTACTTAAATTACACAAGGGCAAGACGCCCTCGTGACAGTAAATAGTACAACGACTTTTTGTTGCGCACTGCAGAATGGCTTGATTGATGTACTTCAATGACATAGCTGATGAAACTAACAAAAGACCTGCATATTTTTTAAAGCACCAAGATTTCTGTGGGGTTTGCTGTTTAAATGTGTGACTTTACGTGCAGAATCGTATGTGCCTCAGTACTGTCAAAATGTTGTTTTTTTTTAATAATTAAAAAAAATTAAACTGACTTTAAATCCAACTCTAAACATAACTCCCATATCACTAACCCATATCAAGATTTGATTATTTTTAAACACAAAAAGAATTTCTCCAGTGCGGCCAATATTGAAATTAAAGTATAATTCTAGTACTTCCGTGTCGCCACTACCGGCTAATCCCCCTCCGCTATTACTGCGGTTCATCACTAAGTATATGAGCAGCTTATACCACTAAACGGGGAACTTCTAGACCCCCCACCCCTCCGGTTACAGCACTAACCAAGTAACGGATAGACCCCTCTACTCACGACCCCCCTCCCCTCACTCTAACCAAGGAACCCCTGTACTCCCTTATGTGAGCGGTGCCTGGCGCTAGACTCCCCAACTGACTTGAGACAAGAGCCTGATTGATGACGTGTCTCACGCCCCAGTGGACGTGTATGCCTGGGAGAGATCAAACGTGCCCCGACGGTCGCGCCGGCAGGGTGCAGCTATGTGCGTAAGGGAAAGCATGTCGCTTAACTGGTAGCACAGGACCACACAACAACACGCGGCATACCATCACACTACACACTGCTTAACCAACAACATCACAGAACACACAAACTAACAACATCACAGGACATACTTACAAACCAACAACATCACAGCACCCATTTACCAACTTTTAAATAACACATTACACAATGTCTAACTAATTCTATCACATTACACATTTCCTATATAAATACCACATTATACATTCACGGCATTTCGCAATCGATATTACACACTTCTTAAAACCAGTAACAACACCAAAAATACACATTTCCTAACACCATTACACATTAACCATACTCTAGAATACACTGATTGATTTGGAAAGAATACTCTTCTACAAACTAAAATACATTTCGCAGGGGTTCTTCTGTCTATGCCGTTACGCTACAGAGCCGCTTGTTGCCTAATATCCGTTACAGATCGTCACAAAAAGCCTCAAACCCACCCACTGCTACTAAAAGTCTACCCACACCATTGCTGTGGCTCTACATCAGAAGACTACAATTCTAAAGAATATACATGTTTTTTCTTAACGTTTAACGCTAGAAATTCTAGTTACCAAACTAACCCCGACATGCTAGTGAAACAGCTAGTGCCCCAGTACAACAACAGGTATGACGTATCGCAGATGCAATTCAAACACAAGCACTGTATGCATGGCCGCGCACAGTATAGCTCCAGGGGGTGTCATGGTTGTGTGCACACACCACGCCCCGAATCTTTAAACGTGTAAGTATTGAAGGGGAAAACAATTCAGTCTTGATAAACGAAAGAGAAAAGGCACAAAATCTATAGGAAGTTACATGAATAATTAGTTTTCTAGTTTGATAAATAAATAAAAATTACCCTGATAAGTCTTCAGTCGTAACAGTGTGACTAAACAATATGCACCCATTATTGTATTTTCAATTCAATTACCTCTATTTTCCCACCCTAAAACGTACCAACACCTACACAAGTAGCCTACTAGTATCAAACACGCAAATAAACGTACTTACATCTGATAAGTCAAGTTCAAAGCTCATTAAGCTGACCATGTTCAATGTATACACATAGATCCCAACGCTAACACACCAAAAAAAAAGTGTACATACATGTATGCATGACCACCGTATCAGATCTATACTGTAAAGCTAAAAACCTAAACCTACCTGTCAAGCACGGGGAGATCATCTGTTTCCAGTTAGCCAAGATGTACCTGATGGTGCGACATACTCCCCACCCCTCACCTCCCTCCCACCTTTATCTATGCTAAAACGTAATGCGCGGCCAAGCGTGAAGACTGCATAAACAAGAGTGGGGCCCCCAGAAATAACACAATTATTACCAGACAATTTTAGCCTGGAGATCCCTTGTCTGTGCAGATCCCTGGGTCTAACAATGGTCCGGGTAGAGGCCTATAATTCTCGCGTATTGTTGCCTATCCGCTACCTGCGAATCGCTATGGTATGCTCAACAGATTTCAACGTGCTCTAGTCATATACCTCAATGCATGATGGGTGAAGACGGTAAATTTAACTTGTTAACAAAAATGTGGCTGTTTTAGAACAACTGTATATCGTGACGTTAAGCAGTAATAATGTAGGAAGAAAGAGGGGGAGGATAATTGTGACAACGTGGGTTGGGGGAATAATTAATATAACCTTTTTTTTAAAAAAAAAAAAACAACAACATCGAAACACTATTATTTTGTAAGAAAGCAGGTGAAAGGTTAACTGATGGAATGCAGACAAGCTCTACAACGTTTGAAAGGGATCGCATATTGTCTCAATATTGCTTCAACACACTTGGCCCAGTGTGGGCGTTGAACAAACCCAGACAGACACGATACAGCAAGGTCCACATGAACACCTTACAACAAAGCTACACTACTCCCATACAGCTATCCACACTACCACTATACTTAAGGCCCACCACCATCATCAATCAGGCCCATGCTAACACTATAACCAGTTCCACACTTACACCATACAACAGGCCAACACTACCACCATACAACAGGCCCACACTACCACCATACAACAGGCCCACACTACCACCATACAACAGGCCCACACTACCACCATACAACAGGCCCACACTACCACCATACAACAGGCCCACACTACCACCATACAACAGGCCCACACTACCACCATACAACAGGCCCACACTACCACCATACAACAGGCCCACACTACCACCATACAACAGGCCCACACTACCACCATACAACAGGTCCACACTACCACCATACAACAGGCCCACACTACCACCATACAACAGGCCCACACTACCACCATACAACAGTCCCACACTACCACCATACAACAGGCCCACACTACCACCATACAACAGTCCCACACTGCCACCATACAACAGGCCCACACTGCCACCATACAACAGGCCCACACTGCCACCATACAACAGGCCCACACTACCACCATACAACAGGCCCACACTACCACCATACAACAGGCCCACACTGCCACCATACAACAGGCCCACACTACCACCATACAACAGTCCCACACTACCACCATACAACAGGCCCACACTGCCACCATACAACAGGCCCACACTGCCACCATACAACAGGCCCACACTACCACCATACAACAGGCCCACACTACCACCATACAACAGGCCCACACTACCACCATACAACAGGCCCACACTACCACCATACAACAGGCCCATACTACCACCATACAACCGACCCACACCACCACCATACAACCGACCCACACTACCACCATACAACCGACCCACACCACCACCATACAACCGACCCACACTACCACCTTACACCAGGCAGCCACCATACCCAACCCCCCCCCACCCCACTGTTGCAAGTGCCAGACAACCTGCCACACCGGGTGAGCACTGAACTCCCCACCCCCCAACTTTCAGTTTCATGGCCAGGTGATAATGCCCAAATTCAAATGCAAAACCAGCAGCCAGTGCGCCATGACGCGCGCGATGTGATATTGTCTTGCATAGATTTGGGTCGTTAATGAGCCGTCACCACAGTTTCAACCCCATGCCATAGGGTCCACGGTCGTAAAATTGGGAAAAGCTTTTAGCTGGAAATGCAAATTTGTGAAATCGGACACCGGGCCTGAATGGCATTCGATGGGGGATATATGGGCGTCAGACTTGAGGGGGGAAGAGTATGGCTCAAAGACTTGATGTCATTATGTGTGGTAGACCTCCTTTCCCTATGCGCTTTACCCACCAAAGTGTCAGACTTTAAGTAAGCCAGGGCCATTGTGGAACGCATGCAATAGGCGACAGCCGTTACGGTCCTCAGCTAGAGTCATGACGGTCACGTTCCATGAAGCTCGTGGTATAGATAATCCGAGGATATAGATACGCGTGGCTTAGTATTAACAATAAATTATGTATTAAAGTGAATGCTTATAAAGGAAGTGATGTACGCGTGGATCGATACTTAAGACAAGGGTTGTTGTAAACTAGTATGTATATATATATATATATATATATATATATATATATATATATATATATATATATATACACAGAAAAAGAGGAGAGACATACAGAGGTGTTTAAAATTACATTATCACTTAATAAAGCACAGTATCAGATTGAATCATCATTAACCTTGTAACTGAAGTGAATCACAATGCAGCACTACTAAATCTAATGGACCGTCTGCATTCTTCAGCCCGGATACAACACCTTTACTCACAATCCACCGCCAGGCCCTTCCCCCCCCCCCCCCCTACCCTATCCTACCTGGTAAGTTTACAACGAATGTGGCTCTAAAACTTCCAGGTTAGCCTAGCAGACATTAATGGCTCCCCGCCTACAAAGCGAAAGTTGTTCGAGCTCATCAAATGGCTCAAGACGGACGGTATTCAAGTGAACAGGCAATGTGTAACGAGGTCCTGACCTCAACAATCACTTTACTACAAGCACGTTTTTAGCTTGTACTTAATACGCTGCGATTGGCAGCATCCACCATAGCCTATGGAAACCAACACCGCGTGTTGAGCGTGACGGGGTTTGGTTAATTTTTCCTAGATAATGATGGACATTAAATTCCGTCTCTATACTTTCTGCTACAAAAAAACAATGTATAGTCTAGGTAGGTCGAGCTAGCTATGACATACAGATTTAAACGATAATTATTTTGGGTTGCTTTACTAGTGCAAAATAACAAAAGGTGTGGACTCTCATTGCTACTGACATGACTATGAAGTAACAGCATACAGTGGTAAATTTTTTCACACGTAGCGCTTTCATCTGACCCCCCCCCCCCCCCCCCCCGCTTTTTTTCACACCCAAACATCACTTCTCAAACTCTAATCACAAGCATAGAAAGCTTAACCCGACCAAGCATAGTCATAACTTTATAATGCCTCAATATATTCAGATCATATAAAATGAACTGTAGTTCATCGTCCACGCCAACCACGATATCAGAAAAGGTTAAGCTACGAACTTAATAAAACTTAAAAGTTCTTCTACATACTTATGTGGTGTAATGTCTTATACTTTCTCTTTCAAATCAAGACCCAGACTCCTTTGCATTGTGGTTATATTTATTACGCCAAAAACAAATGGTAAATCGTTCCAAAAAAAAAAAACTGCAGTACCACCAATCAATATCAACACTTAACAGAGCGAGGCGAGCACCAAGCGTTACATCCACCGCTTCCCCGAGACAGCCCAAAAAATAAAAAACTCCAGCCTGCTAATCTACGATCTCCCCCGACAATACTTCGCTCCAGTGAATCGGAAAAAACAAGCCGACTGGAAAACGGTGATAACAAATAACCCAGAACGGTTGTCGTGGTTACCAAACAGAAAGCGTGTGAGCGTTTAAAAACAATCAGTTACAAACGCAAGTGGGTTGCCAGCGGTTAAGCTTTAGGGAAATAACTCGGGCCTGCTACTAGCAATCATCTAATTAGATCTGCAAACCTATACATTTCGTTACATTACACATAAATACCTAACAAATATGAATATCAACTGCAGAAACAGAATTGTTGTGTGAGAGTATTTTAATTATGCACGAGTATCAATTAACATAAATTAATCACTACGGTGTTCTTATAAAAACGTATTTTTGTGAGAAACAATAAAATATTAAATACCGTTTTAAATCCCTCAAGATAACACAATATAACATGTTTGTTGTTATTTTTATATTGGTATATACAGTTAAAGCTTCACTAATCACAATTAACCAAGCTGAAACTGTATAAACACAAGACTAAAATAAATGTAAACAAATAAACAAGACTAAAATAGATGTAAACAAACACAAGCTAGAGGGCAACTACATAAAAACACCTACCCCAGAATGTGCAGCAATAAAACTTAGTGTAAGAGAAACAAAAGAAGATCAAGCTAGCAATAATAATGAACATACATTAAATAGACAAAAAACTAGCATATGTATACCAGATTCAAGGATACATTTGTGTTTTGCTCAACATAACTCAGCTCCCAACTATAAACCAAATTCATTTGTTATGGTTTTCTCAAATACATACGTTACTCATTACATATTTTTGCTTTCCAAACAGATTAAGACAGACGAAATATTGTATTTTTTCAGTCAACAAATTCAGGTAGTATTTGAGCCTGCACATCCAACACTACCCCTAGAGTCTGTCAGTAAATTACCCCTTACAATATCCAGTTAGTAATGAAGAAAAGAAGAAAAAACCCATTACACAGAGGAGTCTAAAGGCTTTCACTTGACAATGGCATGAAAACTGCATGCAAACAATGATCCAGCAAAATGATTAATAGAGATTAAAGCTATTAAAAAAGTTTTAGCTTGTAGTTTCAGTAAAAAAAAAATGCACTGCATATGATTTCTTGCAACGTTAGTAGGCTACTTGATTAATTATCACATGGAATTAAATGCATGCCTGGAAATACAAAATCAACACTAATTGAAATATATCAATAAGATGAATTTTTCTTTTATCTGGCATAAACAATGGCAATATATATAGGTGAATCAAGCTCACGACACCAATATGCTATTACATCATTTACCTGTTGTTCAAACAGCTTCTACGCATTTAATTATAAAGTACGAAGAACACTTTAGTGAATCATTCATTGAAAAAAAAATTCTAAAAAATTGTTCAACCCTGAGAAAATATTGCATTCTATGCATACATTTTTATAAACAATTATTATATGAAATTGCATGGCAGGGCAGTAGAGTGCATGTTTCCCAAAGTAAAGGCGGCTGGCCATAGTATTCCTCACGATATTCCATGGCCTGAAACAGATCAATTCTACTAAACTTGCCCCACTGATAGTCTAGTATAAAAGGGTAATTTAACTATATGTATCCTACTGGTGTAATTAACTTTATATAGCATACTGAACAGTAAACAAATTAATCACATTTTGTCTATTAATTGATTTGTATGGTAAACCTTACATCCTCTTAAACTGATGCATCAATTTTAGTTTTTTGCAGTTTGGGTGTGGTATTTTTAGTTTTTTCCAGACAATGAATTCAGATTTTTCCCATAATTGTTTTTTCTGCAAAATGCTTTTTTCTGGTAACACTAAGTATAATTATACAGCAGTACCAAATAGTAAATATACTAATATAAAATTTTTTAAAATAACATACTACATAGCAGTCCATTATCCTTTAAAAAGATAATAAAATTAGCCCATTAAAACATTAAAATTCACTTTTGAACCTGACAGTCTATGGGGCAAGTGGCAACTGTTTCTGTGACATTAACTTATGAAGGGATAGCGTGGTCAGCACTATGCCGAGCCACCTTTACTTTCCCTAATGAATTAGGTACCCATCAGAGCTGGGCGGACTCAAGGACATTCTGCGTAACTAAATGCAAGACTTTCGGGTTAGCAGTCGTATGCTCTATCATTTGACTACTCAGTCCCTCTTAAAAAAAACAAGTGCTTCATGTCGAAAACAAAAAAAATCATACATTATGAATAAAGTGCAGTTATTGTTGCACAGCTAAATAACTAATTATTCAATGTGTATATTTTAACAAGTAACTGCTAAACAGCTAAATAACTAATACAGCGATAAATATAATATAATCTATACTTAATAACAGATTTTTTTTCTTAAACATGGCTAAATAACAAATTAAATTGCAGCAAATAGTAGAAATATTATAAAGCAATACATTTATTTAGTAGCTTTAAATAAAATGTTTTATTTATTATAAGATTATAATAATTTTAACCATACTGCTACAATGGAGGAGCAAGCAACTCGAAAAGTAAAAAAATCAAGTGTGACCTATTAAACTACAGGATGCAGAGGGTGGTCAGTTGTGTGAACAATCTTAAGTTCAGAGCTGGACATTAGTCCGCCCAACTCCCTATGGGTACCCAGCTCTCATTTTGGAAAGTAAGTGCAGCTAGCCATAGTGCTGACCACACTAGCCCTTCAAGGACTATCTGGTCTGAATGGGGAGCGTTACTTTGTTTATTTGTATCAATTTAACCTCTCCTCGTAAAATGAAATTATATGAAAGTTAACATTAACTAAAACGATGGATTTTGCTTATAGAAATGTGGGATATTTATTTTTATACACTTAGGTAAGTAAACTTTTGAAATTTAAGTCAATAAAATGTATTAAATTTTATACGCTTAGCTTAAGTTTACCTACCACCTCAACTACAGACAGAAGACAGATTTTCACCCCTTTAAATCAAGTCGCTGTGGATATCTAAAAATTATTCCTATGTAATAACTTAAACTTAAATAATGAAACCCCTAAAGCTTGAAAAAAAAAAAAGCATTCCTCCTGTCTTGATAAGTTGTTACAGTCTACTATATAATGCATTGAAAATTACTTAAAGGTTAGAACAATCATAAATGTGAGTATACAAATATACCATAACCCCAAGTCCAGAATACGGCTAATGTTACTCTGGAATTATAAAACAATATGCAATAATTAACTCTTTCTTAATTTCTCAGTTAAATCATAAATGTACCCATTTTTATTATCAAACTGTGAATGCATTTCAGAAATTTTTTAGAAGCCAATACATTTTTAAAAAGCATCTTTACTATTTTCAGCTGTTACGTTTTTATGCCAAAATGTTTTGTTCTAGGATCAGAGCCTGAAAGATCAATAGTAAAGTCAGTAGCAGTACACAATGCTGCAAATTATTTTATATACTATTTTATCTATGAAATCATCTTCTTCTTTCTTCTTCTTCGTTCTTAATTATTAGTGTTGAAGGGGATCGAGATTTATCTGCCCCACTGTGTTTGAACTCGAGACTTCGTTCGAATTTATCAACCATGAGCTTTTTGCCGACTCGACCACGCCTTCAACACAATTAAGCGTTACGTGTCAACTGGTTATGCGCCATTGAGGCCATTGACTCCGATTTCAGCCTGCTTTTCTTTTTTTGGATTTGCTTCCATAGCCTTTGTCCAACCAAGAACAAACTACAAGGCAGCAGTTGTTTAATTTTGGAGTTGTCTCTCCTAGAAGAGTGGCTGTCCCCAGCTAACGAGCCTCATCTGCCCGAGGGTTCGAACTCGAGACTTTTCGGTTTAGCAGCCATGAGCTTTACCGACTCGACCACGCCGACCCCTGAAATCATCTGACTCGTTGCAAAAAGGCCAATAATTACCCATGATAGAAAACTTATCAAAAAAATAATTTAGATAGTAGACATTTATTTATCTTGTCTGACAAGAAACCCAGGATTCCATGTTAATTCTTGAAAGATATATTATATAATATAAATAAATATTATATTAGAAGTTACATCATAGAAAATTAAATCTAACAAGATAAACTCTGTGTTTTATAAAATCCATTAAATTGTCAAGAAAACTGTTATAATAATGAACATATACTACCAAAAGCCTTTTTTTTTAAATTTATAATAATGGCAGTAGGCCTATGCCTAAACAATTATAGAAAAGAAATTCCTATTTACATTAGCTCAATAAGCTACAAGACTATTTATTCAATATTATTAGTTAAACTTACATAAATAATGTTATTGCACTGATTTTTTTTTTTCAGTTATTTGTTTCTTAATAGTAATATAAGTGTGCGTGTATGTTCACAAAGAGTAAGACTATAATAATAATGTAGATGTAACAGGCCTAAGCCTAACACTGAAGTAACAACAGGCCTACTTACTACTATAACAGTAGTTTATGGGCAATGTATTATAACAGTATTGTAATATTGTTGTAAGTAAAAAAGCAAAAGGCTGTGGATCTATGTAATTATTAGCCTAATATAAATTATAATTAGGCTTAATAGGGCCTAGGCTAAGGCCTAGGCCTTTGCCTTAATTAATATTAATTGTTATAAGTGATCAGTATAATTAATGTCAACTCCATGTCTTTCTTGAAGGCTTACAATCAAGCTAGATCTATAGCGTTTTCTAAATCTATCTTGAATCTAGAAATAGAAATCTAGAATTTAGCAACCGCAAAACATTCAGCTAAAAAATCTATTCAAATTCTTCCCAAGCGTTCAGTCGACTCAGTCGTGCATCCCTGCTACGGACAAAATTCAAAGACAGCATTAATAAAAACTCTCTGTCGGCATCTTCGGCTGCTAGTCTAAGGGGCTGAATAATGAATAGCAAACGAATACAATAGAATGGACATGCTTACAATTTCCCGGAAACTACTCCCTAGCCAAGGTACCCGAATCAGTCAACCGTACTAAAGAAAACAAACAGTAAATAAAACCGAGTTATCACTGGGGGAAAGCTTGACCGATAGAAGAAGATACGCCATGCTTTCGGAGTAATGTGCTTATATCAAGCCATTTACAACAAATATTACTGTAAAGCACATAACAACAAGCATTTACACGAACAGAACTGATTAATGACTTACCATATTAGACACCACCATCCGAGTAAGGTTTCTGCTCTTTTCACTGATCCTCAACACAGGTAATCGCCATCTTGAATAGTATACTGCGCAACATAATCTGCGCATTGATTTTGACGTCACAGGTCTTGCCCCGACTGACCTCTTATAAGGTCAATAAACTCAGTTTTTCTCGCAATTTGTCTTTCTTTGCATTATTAATTTTTTAATTAGATTTTATATTCAATCAAAGTTAATTGCATCCAAATCCTCAAGACGAGTTACCAATTTTCCACTATGTAAATTTTACTGCGTTATTAAAAAATTTAAAGTAAACTGGTCTGCAATAAAGGAGTAACAAAATCTGTTAGCTAAAACGATAACGGTGATACATTTAGCCAAGTATTATTGCGTTTAAATTAATATAACAATGTAGAAAAATATGTTATCAAACAATCTATATTATTTTTATAATTCGGCTCTATATTAAAGTTTTAAAAATAAATTTGGAACAGTAGAATCACTATTATGGCGCAATTGTAGAGGGAAGGGGGGGTGAAAAATTGATATTTATTTTTTTATTCCAATTGATGTACTTATAACTATTGTTTTAAAACAATATATAACACAGTTGCCCCACCTCTCTTACCACAAAACACATCTCGCATCTACACACAAAGGGGTCGTCCATAAATGACGTCACACTCGTAGGGGGGAAGGGGAGTCCATAATTGTGTGACGGTGTGTGATGAGGGGGAGGGGAGGGGGGGGGGGTTCAGATGGTGTGACGTCAGTTTTTTTTGCTTTACAAAAAAAGTAATTTTAGAAAACGAGTTTTAGCCGTTATTTCGCGTTTTAGAAAACGGTTTTAATAAATTTTAATAGGAATTGGTCAAAATCTGCCAAGATTTTGGAAAAATATCGATGTTTTAAGAAGAATTCAACAGCAGTTATGAGCGGGGTTGTAGGCTGAGGTGTGACGTCATTTTAGGGGATGCGTCTGGGGGGGGGGGGGGTCTGGCTTTTTGTGACAACGCGTGAGGGTGGGGAGGTAGGGAGGTAATAATCGTCCAAAAAAAGCGTAACGTCATTTATGGATGACCCCCAAACACACACGTGCATATATTAAACATCTTTCATCCACACACAACTACTCACGTAATTATTTTTAACACACCAACACGCATGTAATTAACGTATAAGCCTGCCGGTTGACTGTTGAGTCAACCGTCAGCCATTCACCAACGAGGTCCGTGTATCGCCTTACAAATTTAACAGAACTGGCATTTACCAGTGAGAAAGCGGTGCTCTGTTTTTTTTGCATTTTAGGCCTTTATTACATGTAATCTCAGTTGGTCTGTGTATATAGGAGTCCATCACTCATGTTTTGTTGAGAACTCATCACCATAGACTTGCAAGGCAGTGTTTCTTTCAGCTATCTCTTGGGGGGGGGGGGGGGGGGGGGGGGGGTCCGTGAAATAGTCCACAACACCCCCCCCCCCCTCCCCTCCCAAAACTAAATAGAATTAGATAGAAAATAGGCATATACTTTTACCAGTGTATTTTTTTCTGGATGTATTTAAAAAATTTACCCCCCCCCCCCCCCCATACATGGATTAACATATAGATTATTACGATTCTCAACCAAACCGTTTTCCTCAGGCATATAATGCAACGCCTAGTTGATGACCCCCCCCCCCCCCCCCAAACCACCCTCACGGTGATTGCTTTAAACTAATAATTTTAACTATAGTCGGTTATAAACAGCTGGATGTAGCATGGTTTCTCTATCATTAGCAGGTTTACGTCATGGAGTCACCCCCCCCCCCCCCCCTCCACCCTTGTCGGGATTTGTCAACTTTCCTCTTAAAAGACTATTTAACTCACTCTAATTAATTATTTAATTAAGTGGAATTATCATTTTTCTGTACTTAATAACAGTACAGATCTGCACTTAATAACAGTGTATAAGATATAATCAGAGTTTCTTCCATGCATCTCTTCGGGGGGGGGGGGGGGGGGGGGGGACGAAGCCCCCCCCCCCGAAAAAATTTTACCGCCCCCCCCCGAACGAAATGAAATTTATATAATTTATATAGAAAATATATACTTTTAATAGTGTCCGCCCCCCCCCCCCCCCCGAAGAAACTCTACCGCCCCCCCGAAAATTTCAAGTGCCCCCCCCGGAGAAAAAAGTCTGGAAGAAACACTGGATATAATTCGTATTTATCATCATATATTGGTTAGATTTAAGGGCAGTGGCGTTACTAACTCGTCTGTTAACCGGTGCGGTTTACTAAGGGTGTCACTCCACCTTCCTACAAAATTTGTTGCATTATTTTCTCGGTTTGGTGTCACCCCTCTGCCCTACTAGCTTATTATTTTAAAAATAAGCTAGTGTTTTCACAGTAATTTTACGACTTTTCAATTTGGTGACACGTCTTTCTTAAGTGGTGTCCCTCGGTGCTGACTGCTCCTCGCCCCTGCCTTACTACGCTAATATCTCGGGTGTATTTGTACAACTTTAAAAAAAATTCGGTAACTCTTGGCAAAAACGATCGCAACTTTCCTGGTGCTACTCTTCGCTTCCTGTGCAGTGGTTGGCTGGAAGACATAGTGCGTGTCGTATTACTTCTCCTGCTCACGTTTACATCACACAACACCAACACATGAAACAACAAAGGTATGACACTCGGTAAACAATAAATGGAAGATTTTGTGTTGCTGTTTTAATTTTTTTTTTATTATTTATTTCTTTACCACTCTATTCTTGAATGGCGATAAACATGAGAATAGGACAGAGGCGTATCTAGGGGAGAACGGGTGGGGCGGCCGCCCCGAGTGAAGACCCTGGTGGTAGGGGGGGGGGTCCAAATGGAGTAGGAAAAAAATATCTGCTCATTCTGATAGATTATTACTTGACTTTACAGACTAATTTAAGATATTTGTACAACAATTGTCTGATACCCAAATAAAAGCTGGCGGGAGAAAGTGACAGGTAAAAAAGCGCCACCAACCTTTTCAAATGCAATGTAACTTTATATATAAACTGATAGTTCGCCCCGGGCGCCAGAAATTTGATGTTTTAATACATCTTTTTTTTTCCTTTGACGTCGTTAGAAATCTACATTTGGGTGTCCTACCAGCATGCTTACATTGAGAACGCTTGTTGCCACAATCTAATAGTGCTTATACAACGAGGCCATCATAGTTACTAGTCAGAGACCAACAGAGTGCATCTAGCCAGAAACCAACAGAGTGCAACTAGTCAGACCATTAGAGCGCATCTAGGGAGAGACTGAGTGCATCTAGCCAGGGACTAGCCGAGTGCATCTAGCCAGAAACCAACAGAGTATAGCTAGTCAGAGACCATTAGAGCGCATCTAGGGAGAGACTGAGTGCATCTAGCCAGGGACTAGCCGAGTGTATCTAGCCAGGGACCAGCCGAGTGCATCTAGCCAGAAACCAAGAGAGTACAACTAGTCACAGACCATTAGAGCGCATCTAGGGAGCGACTGAGTGCATCTAGCCAGAAACCAACAGAGTACTAGTCAGAGACCATTAGAGCGCATCTAGGGACTAGCTGAGTGCATCTAGCCAGGGACTTGCCGAGTGCATCTAACCAGGGACCAGCCGAGTGCATCTAGCCGAATACCACGCGCCAAAGAAACTCAATCCAGCTTGCTATACGCTCGACTGAGCGTGATCGCTAACCCGAGGCAAGAGAGATGAGAGATAAAACCTAACGGCTGGAACTTTCTAGACTTTTTGGTTCTGTAGCCAGAGAGTATGTGTGGTGGAGGGAGGGGGGGGGGGGGGGGGGTTAGAGGTGTAGGGGGTACATGCTTGCACGTACGACGTTACAAATAATAACGTTAGAGTTATTAAAAACAAAATAACAATACCAGCGGAGGGGGAGTTTACAGTACAGATAAGATGGAGCGTCAATTTTAGTTTCTGTTCAATTGTATTTGCTCTTTTGATGATTGAAAAAAAGATAGGCCAATTGAAAAATTTACATATAGATAAATGAGTATCTAACTCACGTTAGGGAAAGAAAAGGCGGCTGGGCAAAGTGTTGAAAACACCTTCTCGTCATTGGCCAAGGTCAAGCAACATATTACGAACTCTACTTCATCTGCCCAATAGATCGCTAGATCTAAAGAGGATACTTTACAAAAAGATAAACGCTTAGAATTATCAAATTTGTGCACACGACTATTTCCAGAGGGTGTGTCAAGCCTAACGTCTTAGACGTACTTACATATTTTAGCTACATATGGACATATATATATATATATATATATATATATATATATACATACATAGGCCATATATGCATTTTCTCCTACATACGTATTTATCAAGTTGACCCCACACACACCCCATCACTGACTCAACACGCGGGAACCCATGTCTGATGAGTGACCTACATTCATATCTACTTGTGACATTTGTAAACACACTTTTGTGTGTTGTAATCCACGCTTGACCACAGGGTTGACCAGCTACCACCGTGGAGATGACCGACCCGACTCTGTCCCCGTGACTACGGCTGACTATGGGAAATAAAATTAAGGCACCAGCCCTGCAGCGGGTACATAACGAAGTTACCAAGCCAACTGAACACGGTCGTCGATGGACTGAAAATTCGACTCATTCTCGACCAATCCATAAAAATGCCAGCACTTGCCCAGACATTCGCCATTGTCCACCCGGATCCAACCCTCCCCTCCTCCAGTAGCCAGATTTCCCTTATTTCTTCTTTTAGAGTTTCCCACGCCGCGCTAGGGGAAAAAAAAAATCAAAACCCCGAACCATTTTTTATCGACCCGGTAAGCACGTGCACACGCATGAGCGCTTTCTTTGCCTCACGCGCCATATCCCGCAGTCAGAAAGCCGGTCTTGTCCGCTCGCACTCCTGTGCCCCCCGGGGGGATGGCTCGCTTCTTTTGACTAGTCTTGTCATTAGTTCCAACTTTTGTTCCAGCCTCCATTCAGCCCGGGTCGTCGCGTCGTGGTACCACACCGTTGGAATTACTGTTAGGGCGAATCCCGGCAATCACGGCATTGACGACACAGCAGCTCCAGGTTCGTCATCCGCCGGCACAAAGCTCGGTAATACTCAATGATAACCAGGTACACGGCGTCAAACTACGTCATTGAGTGAGACACAATGGAGCTATAAAAGTGAAGTTTGCTATTGTGATATGGCAATGCGTTTATTTTTCTTTAACCACTGCATACCAGCTACATTCATAGCAGTCTCCAGTGACACCCATCAGCGTTTCTACTTCCTACTCTTGATATATATATATATATATATATATATATATATATATATATATATATATATATATATATATATATGCCTATGTATATAAATACATATATAAGCCAATACATATGTGAGAGGCAATCCCAGGTAAGAACAAAGCAAGAACCGTCTTCGAAAACTTCTTGCAACAAATGATATTAGGGGCATAGCCAGGAAATGGTTTATATATATATATATATATATATATATATATATATATATATATATATATATATATATATATATATATATATATATATATATTTGTGTGTGTGTGTTTGTGCGTGTGAGTGTGAGTGTGTGTGTGTTATGTGTATGTGTGTATTGAGAGAGCCATTTTGACAAATCTGCGTGCTTGGCACCCACTTGTAATTATCTACAGGGAAAATAGTAGTACAGCAAAGGCGGACCTTATTGATCTTATTCTGGCTACGCCCCTGTTAGCTCCTAAACCTTCATATTGGGATGATTAAGTAATCACACAATGACAAGAAAATGACAAAGGGATTAGCGATTGGGCTGATCGACATACCCAGTCCCGTGGGTGTGGGGTCGTTCAGAGGGTAAATCACGCCGGGGGGCCCATACAACCTAGCGGGCCCTATAATCAAAGTTAACTTTTTGTTATACTTTCGCATAAAGCATTGATATATCCTACTTAATTTAACCAAAATAAATAAAAGCAATTCAGGATTGCTAGATATTAATTTTAAAAAATAGCAATAAACGTGTTGAATTTAATGTTACCATCCTCATGACCTATTTATTTTTCGCAAAATCCTGTATTTTTTAATCATGATACAGTCATTGAAATTATTTAAAAAGATAAACTTGAGCTGCCATATTATTATAGTGTTTACCAACACCACAGCCAATTCCTCAAATTACACATTAACCCTCTAAAAACTGGCTTCTTCAAAATGGTTGAGCTAGCGCTCAGCTTGCAACCGCTGTTTCGTACTAATCTTCCCCAACTCTAAACTTCACGAGTGAACACACCCACACCCAGACCGAGTCCCAAACATGAGTTCCGCTTGCCTTGAGCAAGCCGTTCACGGGCTGAGAGTTCAGAATAATAAAACGTTCGCCCAATCAATAAATCGATAAGGGATTATTTGCCTTTATGCAGTCACTTTACACAAAATGTATTACTCACCACTTACAATTTGTTTTTATCAAAACAAGACCAGTGTTTGTTTGTTTGTAAACTGGTTGATGGAGCTCGAGTTTCAATACAATTTAGTTGTTACATATCCATTAGCCGTTTGGACATAAAAACAGCGAGAAATAGGGTTAGGCTTATTGTTGGGTATCCATAAAATATAGCCCCTATATGATACTGTTATAGGTTATTTTATCTACGGAAATTGTTTATGTAGCCGCTCTGAAAGCTATAGTTTTAGTTAAGGGCACTAACTCGTGAAAGCTGAAGTAAAATTATTGCTATAGCAGAAGCTGAAGTAAAATAAATGTTATTGTAGAACCTGGCGGTTTATTAATTAATTAGCTTAATAAAAAAGACATTTACCCCCCCCCCCCCGTGTTTCTTCCCGTATTTTTTCTCCGGGAGAGGGGGGGGGGGGGGGAACGGACACTGGTAAAAGTAAGTTTTCTATATAAATTCCATTTCGTCCGGGGGGGGGGGGGGGGTAGATGCCTGAAAGAAACTCTGCCCCCCCCCTCCGCTCTTGTTCTTTTAAAAGATCTAGACATATAGACCTTGTACTTCCATTGACCAACTCCTCTAAGCATTATCAATAACCCATCCCCTCTCCCCACCTGCTTCAAAAATAATCTTACTGACAAAAACAATAATGAACTTTTTCAATGGGACATTGTGATTATTGTTTTTAAAGAATTATATTATTGTTTATGTACCAAACCTAACAAGAATTTATAATACATTCTTGCACCTATTTAGACAATAATTAATAAATACTCGCCCGTAAAATTTAGCGAATATAAATTGCTTACATAGGTAGTAGGTAAACCAGTTAACTTTGTGTCTGTAGCATTCTAAAAACACGTTTTCTAGAAAATAAAGTACACATTTTTTAAAAAAGCATTTTATCTGAGATTACAGACTGCATAAATTATGTGTCTGTGTGTGATGGGTGCTGGGTGGGGTGGAGGCAAACACAAAAAAAATCGTTTAACACAAAGGGCCTCGAACGAAATGACTGACATGCTTTGGAAATTATAACATGCTATAAAATTGAAGTCCGCTGGCTTTTTATGCTTCAGTAGGCCAAATATGTGTCAATTACTCAGATTATCGGGCACTCAAGAGTGAAGTGTAAATGACACGTTGTCACCTCCACACTCCGATCAACATTCTGAAGACGTCACGGCATAGATGGGTATTGAACGTGAAAGCAAATATCTGCTTTGTAGTCATTCTACCAAAGATATGGACTAAATGAAAGGTCAGCATTCTTATCACACGTTTGATCTATCTAGTCTAATATCAGGAATGTGGATCAGAACACGGAGTAGTGGGGCAGGTCATTTTTTTTTTCGCTAGAGTCGGAGCAAGAAGTAACGGAGCAGGTAAAATGTTAGACCACTCACTGTGCCCAGCTATGGTAAAGGGAAATAACCATTAATTTATGTGAAGATTCCCGTGTTTTCAAAAGATGGAACAGATTTTTGAAATTATATAATGGTTCGAACAATTGCATACGTTGTGCATTGATTTTGTATTTTTTTAGATATGGAATCTACTTTTAACATTTTTAACGAGTTACATAGGCATTTAAATAAGTGATTGTACTGAAATAATAGTAGCAGGATAATAATTTTCATCTTAGTAATTCTTACACCGAAGTCAGTGAGTACCCCCCTCCCCCAACAGTTCTAATAAAATTAACTTATGAAGGAATTTTTAATTTTTTTTTCTAGACGTCCGTAGTAGGTATAGGTATACATTTTGTCTAGCCTAAACGCTGTGAAGTAGGGCTTACAAGATCTCCTGGAAAAGAGGTAGATCTAGACCTACTTAACATTTACTCTTCAACTTTAAAAATGCTTTTTAGTCCTTAGTCACGTCTTATTTACAAGATGGCTGACCTCAATCAAAGCTTGAAAGATTACATGTCAAGGTCTAACAAAGATACCACCACAACAGCAAAATACTCATTATTGCCAACAAAATGGTTTTCATCAGGAGAAGATATTGAAGATAAACCCCAAACAGAAGCCGCTAATGGCTGGTTAATAGACGCTCAGTCTGATCCATTGTTGCCCAGCCTTGTATGTAAAAATAAAAAAAATAAATCAATGAAAATATGTTAATTTTTAAATATACACAATGGGAATTTATCTACTCACAAACAACCGTCACTTGTTACCTATGGAGTTAAGTTCATCTTACTTTTGATTTTACTATTTATATCCACCTTGTTTAGGAAAAACTTGTTTTATAATTTATTTAGATATTCTCGCTAAATCTAAATTTACTCAGTGGTAATCTATCGTTTTAGGTACATAAAATCGCCCGCGACTAGTAATGTGAAAAACAGGTGACTCCTTAAATTTTAATAATTATTTAAATTTTTTAAGAGGATTTATGTTTTGAAAAATACAAAAATGTTCCCTTGTTTCATTTATGTAGATCTACCTGTTTTTAAACAATTGAATTAAAACTTTTCAGTAATAAATGATGACTAGCGTTGTTTCCAACAGATGCAACCATGCTCATTTACTATAGCAGCCATCTTGTTTATTTTTTTTATAGTAAACTTATAGCACTAGATTAAGGGGGCGCCACTCTACCGCTTTTTCTATAGCAAATTCTGCTCGCAAACACTGCTGTTTAAAGATAATTTCTTGCCTTTATTGATATATTTAGCCATTGATTTAGGTTTATTATTCATTTATCCATAAAGTAAAAGAAAATCACGGCGCCCCACGTTTTTCATTTTTTGTCATAATGCGCACGCAGTTTGCGATCGCTTATAGTAGAGTGATCGCTTGCATTATTGTGATGTATAGCATTTATTTTCTACTTTTTAGTTCAATCAGAAAACGTGGGTTTTCAAAAAAAATTTTAATGAAAATTATTTGTACATTACTAACCGCGGGCAATTTTACGTACCTAAAACGATAGATTACCTACTCGGTTTTCAATTTAAACTTTAAACATGACCACTAAATAATAGACATCCGTATTTATTCCATTAGGCACTAATTTTGAGGGTTTTAGCTTGTTTTAGACAAAATTAATTAATTACAAATTTGTTGTCACAGCTATAGCGCGACAAAACTTGCCATTACAATTATGTTATATCACCCTTGTGGTTTAAGCTACAGCAAGCCACGAATCCGGTTTGACTATTTAAATGGCTATGCACCAGAGTTCCTTACTAGTGATCACCAAATAGTGGTCATGTGGTTTTTTTTTTTTTTAAATTTGGTTGTCATTTTATTTGCCGGCCTTATAAAAAAACGTCTGACAATATTTGATTTATTTTTTCATAGACTGATACCTAAAAATGCTTCACTATGGACATCATTTTCGTACTCTGGAAATCTATATTTTAAAAGTTCTTTTATTTTTAATGAAACCAATTCTAAATTTAGCCTTCATTCTCAAAAGCAAATTATGAAATGCTTTTACAGCAAATATAGTAGCCCTGTCACCTGCTGTTTGTTGTTATCAGGTGAAAAACCCACCATTTTACTATTTGTAAACATTTTTTAACCTAATTCTAAGAAGGTCACTGGAATTAGGCAGAAAAAAAATCATCAGAAGTCATGCGTCTGGTGTGGGTGTCATATTGTTGTTAGCAACAGGCCCCGCCTCCAGGTTAGCAAGCAATGCTATTAATTATGGTGTAGGCTTTTCAACTTACTACACAATTTTGATGTGGTATGACCACTTCTGGACTTTTTGATGCATTCTTTATAAAAACTTTCCATTTTCAGAGGAATTCCTCTCCTCACTGTAGGAATTGAGTATTTAAACATATTCGATATTGACATTTTAGTCACATTGTATGTTTCAGTGAGAAAATTACTGCCATTATAACAATCTTAAAAACTGAAATGGTCGCTTGACCGTTTATCTCTTTAGCATTTACCTTAGGATGCTGTCCCATTTTTAATATGGTTACCTATTAAACACATTATTAGTGTCTTGCTATTAGCTTTAACTTACTTTAAAGTTCCATTAAAGAGATACATAATTATAATAAAATGACAGTTTTATTGTATAGTGTAGTATTTAGCCTGAATAAGTGGATGGTCAGATAAGCAAAATTCCTATTGACATTTTTTCAACTCTTAAAAGTTTATCCATTTAAAAAGTGTAAAATCATGTTAATTAGAATTGTCACCAGAACATAATTTCACTAGGGATAGAAAAAAACAAAACCACTGTTACAAAATTATGTATGTAAAATTTTTTGTAAAAGATACTTGTTTGTAGCACACCACTCTGTGCACGGGTGGCAGTCCTGCATTGGTGTGAATATATCCTTACGCAAACAGCACTGCAAGCGGTGGCAGTGTAGCACTTTAGTGTGGATATGGATTTTCATGAAAATTAAGCTATGGTACGAAAACAAATTTTCATTGACGTCCGCCTAGATTTCCCTCCTCCCCAACCCGCGGTCTAACTTAAACTGCCACTTTTCACCGGTGGTCTGCATCCAGTTAGAGCCCTCCCCAAGTGTGACCTCACTCTCCCAGCTTTAAAAAGCGAAGACTAAGTGTCCATACCGATTACAGAAGGACGAAAGTGCAAAAGTAAAAGTGACACTGGGGGCTTATATTATAGACAATGTAGAGATGTTTCAAGTAAAAAGATTAATTGGAATTTCTTTTTTTGGAAAATTAATAAAAATAAAAAAATTTGTCCAAATAAAGTTAAACTATTAGTCTAAGCAATTGTTTTTAAGAGAGTAGTCAGTAAGAGCTAATATCTTGTTTCATTAAAATAAAAATGATTAGGACTTATTTATAACTGGATTAAAAGTTATGAAACATTTTTCATTTTATCTTATTTCAGAGCAAAAAACAAAGGATTGTAGGTTTTATCATCTGTTTGTTGATGGGGACATTTTGTCTCAGCTTAGTAAGTTGCTATTACAGCTTAGTCTTTT
Source organism: Physella acuta (assembly GCF_028476545.2). Taxonomy (NCBI): domain Eukaryota; kingdom Metazoa; phylum Mollusca; class Gastropoda; family Physidae; genus Physella; species Physella acuta. The sequence continues at coordinate 82,283 of NW_026732269.1, forward strand.
AATATTTTATACCTTTTTAAGGCTTTTCCTAGTAGTGTTTATAATATATGTATCTGTAAAAATGCAAATAAATAAACTTGTGTATAGCTGACTTAAACACATTTTATTTCTTTAATTTCAGGCAAGTCTTTACATTCCTTTTTTGGTTCTAAAAGCAAGAAAATTTGCATTATTATATACTTTAGGCAGCTTATTTGTCCTATCCAGGTAATATTTTAACTCTTTTCCTAAATATTTGTATGCAACTTTCGTCTTGAATATTTGTTGCCATTTTTCAAGAAAATAAAGTAGAAGCAACTCTATATTAAGTTCCCTTTCAAACCTGATGGCGAATGGGGCAAGTGAAGTAGAGTTCACCTGTTTCTGTGACCTCAGCATATGAAGAGATAATGTGGTCAGCACTATTCCCAGCCATCTTTACTTTACTAATAAGAGTTGGGTACCCATTAGAGCTGGGCGGGCTCAGGGACATTCTATTGACTTGAACCTGGATTCGACCTCAGGTTAGCAGTCTAGCACTCTACCACTAGGCCATGCTGTCCCCATAAGCAACTGCATGCTTACCTATAAAAAAAGTATATTACATATTAATGTGTTACAAAAAAAATAATTAAATGCTACATATTAATGTGTTACAAAAAATGATTAAATAATACTTACTAATATATTTTAAAAATGTATATTGGTTTTATATTAGAGATACTGCAGCACATTAAAAATAGATTCATTTCAGCTTTGCTCTGTTGTGGGGACCAATGCATCACTTGAAACATCTTTTCTCAATTGGGCGACTCCCCTTTACATTAACCTACTTTGGAGCCATGTTTGCCACACTTTATTTTTCACTTTGGGTATGTGCAATTTTAAAAAGTTAATTGAAGACACTTTTATTTTCAAACCTGAAAGCGAATACTGTCAAACAAATATAGCTTTTTTGGTGTGTTGGTTAATACATGAGCAAGGAGATTAAAAAATGGAAATTTGTAACATATTTATATTAGGATAAGTTATTATGTCCCCTCTACAAGATTAATGTAAAATAAAGATGCCATAACAGGAAGTTTCATTTTGGCTTGTTTTGCTTTAGGTTTTAGATAATGATTATAAAATATATTTTGTAACGTCAAAATTGTATACATTTGTAAGGAAATTTTCTTGTTTTATTTATTAAGAAAAACCACGACTTTACTTATTTCTGCAGTCTGTGGTAATTCAACTTTTTAAAACTTTAACTGTGACTAGACATGATCATCTGTTATTTCTTATATTCCTTGAGTGAAGAATTATGTGTACTATCTCCTTTTGTTTAACATCTTTTAAATAAGTTGATCTCTTACAGGCAAAAAGCACAATATTAACAGTGGTATTTGCAGTGGCTCAAATTGTTGCCCTAGTGTGGTAAGCTTTTTTCTCTCTGTGTCCTTTACTCACTAAAGCAATTAGAGCATCATTTACGGCAAATAGCATTCATAATTATATTTTTTTTCTTACGAAATTATACATCAAATTACTTGAAAAGATCAGAGGACAATTTTTATACACAAAATTCGAATTTTTAAAATAATTATTTTTAATGTATAGTAATGCAAATTATTCTTAAAATTAGTATTGTTAGTATTTTTATAATAATTTTTAGTGCTAGTTTTTATTTTACAGTTAAATAATTTGTAAGATATAAAAAAAAACATTATTCAATATTATCTCCCTTCAGGTACATAGTGAGTTACATTCCTGGAGGCCAAAGAGGACTTAAGTTTTTTACAACAATATTTTATGCAGTGGCTTCAAAAACAGTAGGAAAAACTCTGCCCATGTAGCAAGCAGACCATAGAACTTGTTTGTTGATTAATTCCCTTGCAGCGTTACATAAAACTTACATGTAAAAATATAAATGAACTTTGGTCTTTATGATTTTGTGGATTTTGTGTGGTAAAATTTTGCATTTTCATTCTTTATTATTTTATAAAAATTAAGTTGGGTACGCTTTGGCATTTTATTGTTTATTTTTTAAAAATGTTTTTAATTCAAGATATCATTTTATTTTAAATGTTGTTTATTTAGGCTTCTGGTATATCAACTTAATATACTCCCAGCCTAAATTAGCTACTTGATAAGTTTAAAGTTCTAGATCTTGCAAAATATTTTTTAACCAGCTAAATGAACTCAATTGTATTAAGTAAAATATATATCAAACAGTTACAGTTATCAAAACTTAAGCATGATATTTTCTTCCTATTTCCCATCCCACTTTGTCCTCTTAATTTGTTACCTATGACCAACTTAGCTTTTGATATGTTTATATTTTATAATATTTTTAAAAAAACTATATCAACTGTAGTATTTAATCAAGTTTAATTTGTAATGAAAAGCATTTTAGTATGAACTATTTGTGTAAGAATCAAAAGTACCCAGCGTAAATACCGTATCTATAAATCCAATTTTAAAAACCTCGATAAATAATGAATTAGTTGCCCAAAAGATTGGTTATAGCTTTGTATATACTTTAAACATGAACTCTGGTTGTCTAGGCTGGTTTAGTTATATCATTGCATTTAGTTCTTTTTAAACATACTGATATTTGAGGAGTATTAAAAAAGGAAGGGCCTAGTCAGGATCCCTCATTAAGTGCTGATTAAAACGTTTTTCAACTCATATCCTTGTACATAATTAAATAATCCGAATAATCAAGTGAGATAACAAATTATCATTGCTGGATTATTCTTAACTTTAATCTAAATGATGTTAATAATTATCTTTCTTGAAATTATAGTAAATTTTATATCCCTGTGCATATTTAAGGATATTTGTTTCAAGTGCGCTGACTTTAAAAAAAAATGCAATTCAGTGCTAATTTAGTTTGTACAATTTGTTGCTGTGTCAAGTCACTGCCAGATTTGTACGTTAAGGTTTGTGACATGAACCATATAAAAAGTTGAGTTGAACAATGTATTATAATGACATGAACAGTGTATAAAATGTTGACAGGTATGATGTGTAAAATTGATTTGAATGATTTAAAATATCGACATGAAGTGTCAAATAATGACAATGTTGATGTGAAAGATATAGAATGTTAACAAATAATATTTTGAACTTTTTTTTATACTGAGATGCATTTTGTTATGTGCTGTGTTGGTTAAATAGCTTTGAATGTGTTGAAGCCGGCAAAGAGTGTGTTACCTATAACTAATGCTTCTCTACTTTTTGCTTAACTCTGGATTCAGCATTTACTCTGTGAAAAGAAGCTAATATCTTAGAAAACACTAACGATTTTTAGTTTATTGAGAACTACGTATGAAACAACTACTGATATTTTTAACTTGTATTTTAAAAAAACATAGCATTTACTATTTATCTAATGCTATTTATTTAAGTTACTAAAAATATTTGTCTTGTTGCCATACTTCTCAATGTATTTCTTTGTATTTTAACGGTGTGTAATAAAACATGTATTTTGGAGAACAGAAAATATCGGCTAATGGTGTCCTATGTTTGTATTGTTCTTGTGTTCTGCCAACATATGGCTCTTCAATATTATCACACATCATGCAGATGATCCATACATCAGTATTTAATATGAGCCTAGAACATATAAATAAGTAAATCAAATTACCCATGGGGCAGGTGAACTAGAGTTGACCTGCTTGAATGACCTCAGTTTATGAAAGGATGATGTGGTCCGCACTCAGAGCAGATAAGGCTTTTTGGCTAATGAGCCTTATTACCTGGGGGGTCTGAACTCAAGACTTTTGAGATTGCTTTCATGTGCTATATCACCCTACCACATCTGTCCTTTATAACATTGATGTCTCTTACTGCATATTGATATATGTCTCTTATTATATATAATGATATATGTCTCTTATTACATATTAATTATGTCTTATTATATTAGGATGTATGAATTGTATGGATCATCAGTGCTATTACTATTATGACAAAACATATTACATAGCTCTTCAAAGCTACTTTTGAGTAACGTCAATGACTAAGACAATCAGATATTACTGCTACTATCAAAAGGTCTTGATCGGTAAATTACTATGTGGGGCCTTAACAATATTATAGTTGTACTAACATCAGGAAGCTGCTAGCATCTTAATTCAGACAGCAGGTCTAATCATTCAATTCACAGCAGTGAGTAATAAATAATAAATCATTCATTGTTTTATAATATAAGCTAATTTTTTAGTTGAATGGTAGACGGGTTTGTTGCTAGCCCGAGGGTCTCGAGTTCAGGTTTCGGTCGGTGATGGGTAACTGACTTACGTTGGGGAAAGGGCGGCTGGGTACTGTGCTGACCGCACTATCCTTGCAAATGCTGAGGTCAAGAAACATGAGCTCTACTTCACTTGCCCAATAAATCACTAGGTCTAAAGAGAAATGTGTACTTTTTGTTTTTATTAATCAGAATATTTTAGAAAATAAATTCCTATTTACTGGGTATTGCAGTTTTATTATTTTATTTTTTATTAAATTAAAACGTCCAATAACCTCTTCTATTCTAATTACAATTTGTTTTTTTTCAAAAGAAACAACTAAAAGCCGTGGCCGTGCATAGTATTGAATGCAACGCCATTGCATCATTTTAATGCCCTTATTTTATGTGAGTCTCTTCGTATGATTTTTCTAACATGATTTTTCTAACACGAATGCAATCACATATTCCAACCTTAGAATAAAATAAGCATGATATTGAATGCAAATTTGACAATGTGAGAAGTATGTCCAAAAACGTGGTAGAGAAGAAGCACTAGTAGAGAAGAAGCACAATAATTTTATTTTATTTATTTTTTACATCCAATCTAGACTATTATTCTAAAGGGTATCTGAATGTATGTAATTAGCTTAATTTAATTATTCTTTAAAATTTCGACATCTAATTGCTGTAGCAGGGTTTATCTACTATTTATAAAAAGTAATTTTTATTTTAAAAAAATATTTCTATTTTTTACGATTAATAGAATATTACAACTAATTAAATTAAGAATATATCTCTTATTTCCCTTTGATAACTTGGCGAGCGGAGTACTCTCCCCTTACGCTTTATCTTGATCAAACTAAAAATAAGTCCGATGGCTCAATGTTTGGCCAACTGTGACGAGACGAGGCTCTCGACGGTGTGACACAGACACTTGTTGTGCACCGCGCTGAACACCCGCCGGTTTAACACCAGCACCACGCTGATGAAGAAACCCAGGGAGGCGTTGATGACCGTGAAGATGAGCCACAGCACCTGCGTGTCCACCACGGCAGCCAGCAGACCCAGCAACCACGTGATGCCCACTAGCACGATGATCTTTAGCACGATGGACGTGTCGGTGACGCCGGATGCTGAGGTGGACAGCTTGAACTCCGAGATGCTCGTCCTTTGCTGCCTCAAACCCTGATTGGATAAATCATAGTCACGTGACTTGTCCGGGTAATTTGATTGGCTATCGACAAGAATATACCTTCGGTTCAAGCTATCCAAAATAAACAAATAATATGGGGGGGGGGGGAAGAGGAGGGGGGCGTGGAATATATAAACGACCTCCGGGAGAGGGGGGGGGGGCGGTAGACTTTCTTGGGGGGGGGGGGGGCGACGACGACACTGTTTAAAGTATATATTTTCAATATAAATTATATAAATTTCATTTCGTGGGGGGGGGGGGGGGGGCGATAGAATTTTTTCGGTGGGGGGGGGGGGGGGGGCTCTCCCAAAAAAACTGCGCAACGGAAAATTGCGCACAAAAAATGCGCAAGGGTTTTTTGCTTTCTTTTAAATCAAGTATTTATAGACACTGACAAAGAATGCAAACATGTACATTGTAGCATAATAATTTATATTTTAACGAAATTAGACAAAATTAAAGTGTATTGGTATATTGGTATATACTACATAGTTTATATTTGCGCATTTTTTTTTTCAGTTTGCGCAGTTTTCCTTTAGACAGTTTCCCGTTTGTGCGCTTTTTTTGGCAACTCTCCGAACTAGACCACCGCGCCTACTTTAACCTGTGTCCACTCACCCCCCCCTCAACTTTTAAATACCCCCCCCCCCAACAACGCCACTCCGGCAGGAAACATGTCTGAAAGCACCCCCTGCCTTAACCTACCCTCAGCGTGAGCCCCACAAAGACGATGTTGGCGAAGCAGATGACGCTACACGGCACGACAAAGAACACCGCCACGGACATGCTGCCGTTGAGCCAGCAGTTGTCCACGCCGTAGTAGGGCGCGAAGTCCGAGTAGGGAGAGAACCTGTCCACAAAGAGGGCGGCCACGACGATCAGAACGGGCAGGCCCACGGCGTACAGGGAGGACAAGAACAGGCTGGTGTTGCCACGTGACACAACCTACAAGAGGAGAATTGGGGGGGGGGGGGGAGGCTTGATTTAAACATGTATATATCATAAAGAGTTAAATATACTTATACACTCAGTTGCGTAGCGGGGGGGGGGGGGGGGGCTTAATATAAACATGGTTAAATCTAGTTAAATATGCGTGTTCACAAACACATACGTTCATACATATTCACAAATGTAACAATGCATATATAGGCCTACAGACTATTATAATATTCATATACATTAGCACGTAATATAAATAATACACATGTATTTATATACATGTTTATACTTATATACCTGAGCAGGGGCGTAGCGAGGGGGGGGGGGGGGGGGGCGGGGGGTGCGGACCGCACCGGGTGACACTATTTAGGGGGGTGACACCAAGGCAAAAAATAGCAAAATATATAAAGAAAAACTTGAGGAGGGGTTGCAAATCGAAAGTTTGAGGGGGGGGGGGGGTGCAAATCGAAAATTTGAAAATTTTTAATCCCCGGGAAGGGTCGCTACGTCTCTGGGGGGTGACACCATTAAGTGCCGCACCGGGTGAAACCCGACCTCGCTACGCCACTGTACCTGAGTACTGATATACCGATATACAGATATAATTATACACACACATTTACACACACAAACATATATATATATATATATATATATATATATATATATATATATATATATGCCTATATAAAATACATATAATTTAGTTTGATGTTGTTTTTTTTTATTTATCGAATCTTATTGTATTCATTTTCTATTTAATAATGATTACATTTTAGAAAACACACTTAAATTAACTGTGCTATTAATAAAAAAATATATGCTATTTCTATCATAGCTCGATTACTAACAAATCTTAATTAAGCCCAGTCACACTACCGCTACAGGTACAAATGACCCACTCCACACCTCTAAATTCCAGTTCAAAGCATCTCTCCAGATAAATATGCCCCCCCTCATCTCCCTAACCCAGGGGTCGGCAACCTTTTGAAGCGGAAGAGCCAAAAGTTACAATTTTCAAAATTTCCCTGGTTTTAAAGAGCCACTAACATTTTTTTTATTTCAAATATTTCAATTTTTTATTAAGATTATTAGTATTTGTTCAAGGAGCTGGAGAGCCGCATCTTGATATCAAAAGAGCCGCATGCGGCTCGCGAGCCGCAGGTTGCCGACCCTGCCCTAACCTCAGCTTCAAGTATCTCTCTAGAAAAAAATGACCCTCCCCATATCTTTGATCCCCAGTTCCAAGCACCTCTCCGGATAAAAATAACCCTCCCCATACCGTCAATCCCCTCTCTAAAATCACCTCTCTCACACAGACTGAGACCATCTATATATACATTTAAACTCATGAATACAAATCCAGTTCGTGATTTCTGAGGAGGTGGTGGGGAGAAAGTGGAAAGCATCAGGAATTTATGTTGTTATTTCATAAATCAAGACAGCTGTAAGGCTCATGTTCCTATTAACGCATTTTTACAATGAAATAATCGATACAACTAGGTGTAAACAAACAGCTAGCATTGGAAAGTGAAAAAATTAGACAAGAGTAGAGAAATATGTGTTTAGTTCAGGTGCTGGATATAGGGAGAAGGGTCCGATCACGTGATATACAACATGAAATGGAAAGGGAACGTCCCGCCCCTCACTAATGTAGAAGCTCTCCTATTCAATTAAGTAGTGACGCCAGCTAAATTATTTTTTGACTCTCCTACTCAAAGATTTGACTGAACCAGATACTTAATTTTGTTGTCATTCACATTTTCAAATACGCAGTTACTTGCCTCCTCACTATACAGAATGTCCTCCATTTCTCACCTGGTTACTCCAATGCCTGAATGTCCTCCTTATCTCACCTGGTTACTCCAATGTCCTCCATATCTCACCTGGTTACTTCAATGTCTGAATGTCCTCCATATCTCACCTGGTTACTTCAATGTCTGAATGTCCTCCTTATCTCACCTGGTTACTCCAATGTCCTCCATATCTCACCTGGCTGCTCCAGTGTCCTCGAATTCTAACTTGCTTAACCCAATGTCCTCCATACTTACTTCAGTGTCCTCTATCTCTCACCTAGTTACTCCAATGCCTGAAAGTCATCCATATCTCACCTGGTTACTCTAATGTCCTCGATATCTCACCTGGTTACTCCAATGTCCTCCATATCTCACCTGGTTACTCCAATGTCTGAATGTCCTCCATATCTCACCTGGTTACTCCAATGTCCTCCATATCTCACCTAGAGCCTCCAATGTCCTCCATATCTCACCTGGTTACTCCAATGTCCTCCATATCTCACCTGGTTACTCCAATGTCTGAATGTCCTCGATATCTCACCTGGTTACTCCAATGTCCTCCATATCTCACCTGGTTACTCCAATGTCTGAATGTCCTCCATATCTCACCTGGTTACTCCAATGTCCTCCATATCTCACCTAGAGCCTCCAATGTCCTCCATATCTCACCTGGTTACTCCAATGTCCTCCATATCTCACCTGGTTACTCCAATGTCTGAATGTCCTCGATATCTCACCTGGTTACTCCAATGTCCTCCATATCTCACCTGGTTACTCCAATGTCCTCCATATCTCACCTGGTTACTCCAGGTTACTCCAATGTCCTCCATATCTCATCTGGTTACTCCAATGTCTTCCATATCTCACCTGGTTAGTCCAATGTCCCCCATACCTCACCTGGTTACTCCAATGTCCTCCATATCTCACCTCGTTACTCCAATGCCTGAGTGTCCTCCATACCTCACCTGGTTAGTCCAATGCCTGAATGTCCCCCATACCTCACCTGGTTACTCCAATGTCCTCCATATCTCACGTGGTTACTCCAATGTCCTCCATATCTCACCTGGTTAGTCCAATGTCCTCCATACCTCACCTGGTTACTCCAATGCCGGAATGTCCTCCAGATCTCAAACGCCGTGACGTTCATCCAGAAGAGTGCAGACAGGAAGGACAGGTGTGTCAGCACTGCCACCACCACACACGGTGTCGATCCGTCTATCACCATCCCACCCACCAGGAAAAAACTGTACGAAAACAGCAGACTCAGACACAGACTGAACTGCACCTAAAATATAAATTTGACTGTTTTGATTTAATTACAACTTAAAAATTAAGAGAGTCTGCTTTCATTAAATTACAAAAAAGTGTGTCTGTTTTGATTAAAACACAGCTAAAAAATGCAAGTGTCTTTTTAGCGCAATTTCCATACACACAATTGCGACTATTAACTCGTTCTGGATGGATGTGTGTCAGATGTGTGTCCGATGCGTGTCCGCAGCTTTAAGTCGTATCTCCTCCTCAACGAAGCAATATCGAGGACTAGTTCCAAAAGCAAATATGTTAAGCAAGTTGCAAGGATAATTGTGGGCCAAAAAATTCCCGGAATTCCTTCCTGGATTTCCCGGAAAAGCCAAAAAACCTCGAACAAATGCAGTTTTTGCTCCATATCTCGGCAACCAGACCACTTAGCGACTTGAAACATTTACCAATCGATTCCTGCCATAATTTAGACTAATATTGCCGAAGAAAGTTTTCAGAAATATCCTTTCGTTCGGTCACAAAAAATTATTTAAGAACATTTAAACTGAGCATCTTGTAGGCCTATGATGATTTAAACTGAGCATCGTGTAGGAGTTTATATTTATAGGATGATATTTACAAAAAATTAAAAATTAAAAATTGTTATGGATAACATAAGGAAATTGCGCTTAAATTGTCACTAGACTTTTTATTAACTTGTTTACACAACAGCATCTGTTAGCTACTGTATAACATCACTACTGTAGTAGATCTGTTTGTTATTTACAAAAGCTTTTACCGTCAAGTCAAAAATGCAAGAAAATTATTGTTTTAACTGTAAAAAATTTATTATGGTCGGGTATGGGCCCCTAAATGGCGCGGCCCCCCCCCCCCCCGCATTGCGGGGTCTGGCGGCACTGTAGTTCCGCCCCTGCTGTAGACATAAAGACAACTCATTATAAATAACTGTAGACATAAAGACAACTCATTATAAACAACTGTAGACATAAAGACAACTCATTATAAATAACTGTAGACATAAAGACAACTCATTATAAACAACAGTAGACATAAAGACAACTCATTATAAATAACTGTAGACATAAAGACAACTCATTATAAATAACTGTAGACATAAAGACAACTCATTATAAACAACTGTAGACATAAAGACAACTCATTATAAATAACTGTAGACATAAAGACAACTCATTATAAATAACTGTAGACATAAAGACAACTCATTATAAATAGCTGTAGACATAAAGACAACTCATTATAAATAACTGTAGACATAAAGACAACTCATTATAAACAACTATAGACATAAAGACAACTCATTATAAATAACTGTTATAATTAGTTGTCTTAATGTCAACTGAGGTTTATAATGAGTTGTCTTCGCGATAGAAGACTGCACATATCATGCCTACAGTGGTTATATTGAGTTGCCTACAGCAGATGGGGATGTAATTTATGCCTTCAGAATTGTTTGCTTAAAACATCGAAGCTTTTATTTATTTATAATCACACACGCAGTTGTCTGAATCTAGCAGCGTCTGATTATGTCTTAAACCTAGTAACCAGGATATTTGATGCCAACCTGTGGATATTCTAGGGTTGTTAATATTTTTTATTTAATTGAAAAAAAAACGATTTAATATTTAATGACATATTCAGTTTTAATAGAATAATCTTTCCCAGGCTTGCAATCCCATGCAGAATAATAGCGTAGGTTAGAAAACTCGGTTTTTAAAAACATTTTTCTTTCTTTCTAGAAGAATGGTAAGAGAGTGAGTGAAAAAGAGCCAAAGAGAAAGTGAGAGAGTGAGAGTGAGAGAGTGTGAGTGAAAGAGAGAGAGAGAGAGAGAGAGAGAGAGAGAGAGAGAGAGAGAGAGAAAGTGAGAGAGACAGAGAAATCTGTCAATCCATTCTTCTCGCCTGTTGTTATAAGACTCTAGTTGCTTGTTTGTGATATTGTGGACATGAGAATGTGGTGAGGTTTAAAATGAACAAATTCCTTCTCATTAGTGGCTGATCGTTTTGCTGTTGGAACCGTTCAACGCATTATGTTTTTGGGGCATGGTGGATGTTAAAGAACGGGACAATTTTAAGAGAGACTTCACAGGGTAAATTTTATAGAATGGGACAATTTTAAGAGAGACTTACCTTCCCAGGGTAACTTATAGAAAGGTACAATTTTTAGAGAGACTTACCTTCCCAGGGTAAATCTAATAGAACGGGACAATTTTTATGAGAGAATTTAGAACGGGACAATTTAAAGAGAGACTTACCTTCCCGGGGTAACTCTTATAGAAAGGGACAATTTAAAGAGAGACTTACCTTCCCGGGGTAAATCTTATAGAACGGGACAATTTAAAGAGAGACTTACCTTCCCAGGGTAACTCTTATAAAACGGGACAATTTAGAGAGATACTTACCTTTCCAGGGTAACTCTTATAGAATGGGACAATGTTTAGAGAGACTTACCTTCCCAGGGTAAATCTTATAGAACGATCGAACGGGACAATTTAAAGAGAGACTTACCTACCCTAGGTAACTCTTATAGAACGGGACAAGAGATTTACCTTCCCGGGGTAACTCTTATAGAATGGGACAATTTTAAAAGAGAGACTTACCTTCCCGGGGTAACTCTCATAGAATGGGACTATTTTTAGAGAGACTTACCTTCCCAGGGTAACTATTATAGAACGGGACAAGAGACTTACCTTCCCGGGGTAACTCTTATAGAATGGGACAATTTTTAGAGAGACTTACCTTCCCAGGGTAACTCGTATAGAACGGGACAAGAGACGTACCTTCCCAGGGTAACTCGTATAGAACGGGACAATGTTCTGTAGAGCCAGACGAGCTAGCAGGCCTAGATTGGACATGGCACAGCATATGATGGTGATAAGACCCTCCAAGGACACCTCTCCAACGATGGCGTGGATGTGACGCTCAGCACGCCACGTGTTCTGACTTCTTGTACATGTTCTTTTATAACTCCGTGGCTAGAACACAGTTAGGTGTTATACTGGTATATAGGGGTCGTCCATAAACGACGTCACACTCGTAAGAGGAAAGGGGGAGTCAGTAATTATGTGACGGCGTGTGATGAGGGGGAAGAGGGGGGGGGGTTCAGATGGTGTCACGTCACACCTTTGTATTATAAAAAAGCACTGTTAGAAAACGAATTTTAGCCGTTAATTCGTGTTTTAGATAACTTTAAATTTTGTTTATATAAATTGATTAAAATACTCTATATTGACTGAGTTCAGATTAGATTTTGGAAAAATTTTGAGGCGGGGGGGGGGGGGGGGGGGGGGGGGGGGGGTTGTATGCTGAGGTGTGACGTCATTTTAGGGGAGGGTTATGCCTTTTTGTGACGATGTGTGACAGATGGGAGGGGGAGGTAAAAATCGTAAAAATCGTCAAAAAGCGTGACGTCATTTATGGATGACACCATATATATATATATATATATATATATATATATATATATATATATATATATATATATATATATATATATATATATACGTTTCCTGTGAGTTACTTACACCAGTGAATCTGAAAAGACAAAAGTGGACATTGACTGTGACGGGGATGGTTATCACACCGTTCAACATCCGCATTTGCCCCAGGCCCGACTCCACGAACGTTGCGTGCCTCCGAAGGTGTGGGTGGATCCAGACCATGTCGTCCTCCTGGCGCTGGGGGGTAGCATCAGAGGGGGGCTTCGTGTGTTCCAGGCACTTGAAGTACACGTCGGATTTGAAAAGGTTTGGGTGGCTGCCGGGAAAACTCTGGGGAGGATTCACACAGTCGGACAATATATAACGAAAATTAGGGGTCGATAAAGCTCATGGTTTCTAAGCCGAAAAATCTCGAGTTCGAACCCTCGGACAGATGAGGCTCGTTAGCTGGGGACATCCACTCTTCTAGGAGAGACAAAATCAAACAAATGCTGCCTTGTAGTTTGTTATGGTTGGACAAAGGCTATGGAAGCAAATCCAAAAAGAAATGCAGGCTGAAATCGGAGTCAATGGCCTCAGTGGCGCATAACCAGTTGACACGTATACTTAACTAGCCGTCCCGGCCAGGCCCTGCTCTGGCTACTGTGAAAAACCTTTCTGTTAAAGACCATTACCTGTGTGTTTAGTAATCATCATAAACCCGGCATTGCCCACCCAAACCACAACCAACCAAAACAACAAAACGCAAACATAACGCTAACACAATTACAAATACAAACGAAAACAAAAACCTAACAACAAACCCAACCACAACCACAAACACCAATACAAACACAAAGAAAAAACAAACAAAAAAGCAAACGAAAACAAAAACCTAACAACAAACCCAACCACAAACACCAATACCAACAAAAAAAAAACAACGAAAAAGCAAACGAAAGCAAACCAAATCCAAACGCAAAACCAACCAAAAACACAAATACAAACCCAAACAAAAAAAAAACACAAACAAAAACGAAAAAGAAAGAACAAAAACGAACCAAATCAAAACGAAACCACTAACGCAAGTAGTATATTAGGTCACTTTTGGAGCGTATGGGTGAGCAGGAGCAGGAGCAGGAGCAGGAGCAGGAGCAGGAACAAAGGCTATATAGGAAAATACTCCCCCAGCCTGGGACAATGACATATAGCAAAATACTCACCCACCTGGGTGAGCAGGCTGGTGAGCCTGGGACAACGAGATATAGTAAAATACTCCCTGGGTGAGCAGGAGGTACACCGACATATAGCAAAATACTCACCCACCTGGGTGAGGGTGGGTGAGCAGGTGGCGCAGCCTGGGACAATGACATATAGGAAAATACTCACCCACCTGGGTGAAGGTGGGTGAGGGTGGGTGAGCAGCCTGGGACAATGAGATATAGTAAAATACTCACCCACCCTAGGGTGGGTGAGCAGGTGGGGGAGTAGGTCAGTAGGTCACCACCGGTGACCTTGTGACGTAATTAGTAACATTATGACGTAATCATTGACCTAGTTACGTAATTTTAATGCGTTTTTTAATTAGTTTTAATGAGTTTTTTAAATTTTAATTAATTTTTTGACCTAGTTACGTAATTTTATTGTTTTTTAATTAATTTGATTTTAATTACTTCGTTTGTGTTTTGTTTGTTTATTTTTAATAAGTTTAATTAATTCGATTTTTTATTTATTTTGTATTTGTTTGATTTTAACTTTTTAATTATTTTTATTTTGTTTATTTTTAATTTAATTATTTTATTTTTAATAAGTTTAATTAATTTGATTTTTATTTATTTTGTATCTAGTTACGTAATTTTAATTTTATTTTATAATTAGTTTGAATTTTTATTGACTAGTTATGTAATTTAATTACTTTGATTGTTTAATTAGTTTGTTTACTTGTTGTTTAATTTAATTACTTTGTTTATATTGTGTAATTTTTATTAACGAGTTACGTAATTTGCTTATTTGTTTGAAATTCATTTTAATTAATTTGATTTTAATTACTTTGTTTAATTTATTTATTTGATATATTTCTTTTCTTTGTTGTTTAATTTGTTGGTTTGTTTATTTGGTTGTATGTATGTTTTAAATTCTCCCCTACAACGACCGTGTACAAAAAACAGGTTAAATTCTCCGCCACAACGAACGTTACAAACATAGAACATTCATTAAAGAGAACGATTAACAACACCTGTTACTCGCTAATGGCACCCGGCACGTATCGATCCGCAATCCTTTGTTCTTATCAAGCACCGTACAAGGGCCAAGTTCATATCGATCGCACCCACGGGCCATCACACCTAATTAATTTTGTTATGCATCGTGGGTTTTTCCCCACTCGGTTTGATAGGTCATGATGATTTATGTGGGTTCGCGAAGCGATCCCACCGGGGGGTATGGTAATTAAAGCAAAGCCAGCGTTAAGTGTGGTAACAGCTGTACCACTTTAATTGATTTTTTCCCCGCTCGGTTACTAGAGTGAGAAGCCTGAATATATCGCATAACAAACATCAGCGATCGCATCCACTGACCATCACACCTAATTAAATTGGTCACACATCGTAAGTGTAGCGACATCGGTAACTATTCGCTTATAGCGAGGTCAACGAAAACCGATCGATTTGTCAGCTCCGTGAATCCCTTAGGTAACAGCCGGTGCTGTAATTAGTCACGGCTCTCGGCTTTTTTCATTAGATTACAGCTGTCCATGAACTATATTCACATATCGTACGCCCGGTCATTCTTTGATCAAATTAAAAATTTTTGTTTCCACATGTCCTACGAACCGTCCCTTGCTATGTATGAAAGATTAATGGTTGTAACTATTCGCTTATAGCGAGGCTCAGCGAAAACAAAATATATTTAAGGGTCGGAATTTTCTTTCAACCACCGTTAAGTCAGGTTTGAGACGAAACGAAGTCTCGATAGGTTCGTGTTTTTTAACGGGAGACAGGGCGACTTAGTGCGTTGGTACGTGAGGTATGCGGGGTAGACATGTTTTTTACAAGTCTGGAAAAGTAATTAAGTTTTTTATGACCGTTTCGATTTTCTTTTGATCTGACCACCACACACATACGCGCGCGCGCGCGAAATTCATACTAGGTCGATAAAGGCGGAGAGAACTTATAGGTATTCATTATCATGGTGACAACAAAAGCGATCCTTATTTTATTTACATGAAAGCGTGTTTTCCAAAAAGTGTCGCCATACCGTTGTCATTTTCGCAGCGGGGTTTATTTTAAGTGCACCTCGTGCACGTTTGTTTACATTTTAAAAGACGTGTCCCGTGTCTTCCCCACATGTCTTCCCTAATAGAGAAACGAGAGGAAAGACAACTGTTCTAAAATTAGAACAGCCTTGTTTACAGCCACGAGTAGCGTCCCTTGTGAAAAAACTCGCGTCAGAATCCTTAACTAAACATTCAATTTCTTTAACAAGTTAAAAAATAATTTAGGAAGACAAGGGTTAACAACATTAGACGCCACCGTTTTTGTTTCCTGTGACGACAAGGCACAATACACTTTTGTATTTTATGTCTCAAGTAGAGGGGTGGGATATTTTTTCTTTGTAAGAGTCTTGTAAACAATAGGTAGAGGAAGCGATTACCAAACAACAAACGCGTAAAGACTAACAACGACAGTAACGTTAATTCACACACCACTATTTTTCCTGTAGACGACCTACCCATGATACGTTATACATGTGACATATGTGAGCATGCATTCACCTGCAAACATGGTTTGAAACGACATCACGATACGGCACACAGACGACGAAGACATACATGTAGAGAATGTTTGCAAGAATTTACAAGAAAATATAATTTAACGAACCACTATAAAATACCACACACCATCAAAACATTACCAGACGACACATCAGCGACCGACACGAATATCCCATAGGATGACTTCTCACAGACATCTCCTTACACCCAACACAGAAACTCACTTTCTTACTTTTATATTAAAAGACAAGTAGACACAATGTGACATCTCCCCTAGACTGTAGACCGATGGGGTTGTTTTTATTCAATAAAAATTTATTATATATGGTCTTTTGTGATTTTTTAATGTGTTATTGTTTTGTTACTTGTCCCTGAAAGTTATGTAACTCGGTATCCTGTATAAGAGGTATGACTGGAATCAAAATCACGGGAGAGAACGTGACGTACATCGCGATATTTGAAAACAGGGCGATGTTTAACCCAACCAAAAAAGACAATGAACCTAGAAGGAAGACGAATATATATCTTAGTCTTGCAGCAGATTACCTTCCCATGTTCGCTTTAGTATTACAGTTTTCATCAAACTTCTTTTTGACTTGAACTTCGTTAATTTTTAAGAAAGTTTACTTATACATAATACATTACGTCTAATGACAATTTTTTATTTTTACCACTCAATGTATTTTCTTTTTCTATATCTTACATTGTCATCTTAATTTTTGATCACCTTAGTAAAAATTTGCTTAAGATTATAAACTTCAAGTTTTAAAAAACAACAACGTTATAGTACGTCGTGTCAAATGACACACCGTTTAAAATGTCTACATTTAAAGTTCACCAAAATAATGACGTAAAATCTAAATATGATATGACGTTAGCATACATATCATTCAACCTAATCACTCTAAAGTACAAATCAATAATTTTTATTGATTAAGGGGCTGGGTGAGTTATTTTTATCACTATTCGCCCTTCCCCTTCCCTTTGTCCGCAACCCCGTTCCCCTTCTCCCAGCCAACCTTGCGTCATCACACTAACCTCAATACCAACCGTTAGATAAACAGACCGTACTACTACTACTGCCCGCACTATACCTATTCCATTTAAGAGACAAAGGCTGTATGACAATCCTACAGACAAATATTTATTCAACTAATATTACAACCCCCTAGAAACCACTCCAACAGACTGGGATACATAACTTGTAGACACCACTCCTCGTTGAATATCTCTTGCACCCTACCTACATCGACAACTTTGTCCGCCGCCCTCGCCCCCGTCCCTAGTATGAACTCGGTTACCAACAATTTCAAAACATGCATGTTCCGAGTTCAAAACCAACCTTCACCGACACTACTATGAACTCGGCCCCTAACACTTCCAAAACATGCCTGTACTAACTTTGAAACCACCATCGGTGAAAACTTCACCGACCTTAGTATGGACTCTACACCTACCGATTCCAAAACATGCATGTTCCGAGTTCAAAACCAACCTTCACCGACACTAGTATGAACTCGGCTACCAACAATTCCAAAACATGCATGTTCCGAGTTCAAAACCAACCTTCACTGACACTAGTATGAACTCGGCTACCAACAATTCCCAAACATGCATGTAACAACTTTCCAACCTGCCTCAGTGCTAACAAAATTCCCCGACCCTAGTATGAACTCGACTGCCATCAATTCCTAAACATCCATGTACCAACTTTGTAACCTACCTCGGTGAAAACTTCACCGACCTTAGTTTAACTCTACCTAACAATTCCAATGATCCATATACGAACTTTGTAACCTGCCTCGGTGAAAACACCCCCGTCCCTAGTCTGAACTCGGTTACCAACAATTTCAAAACATGCATGCTCCGAGTTCAAAACCAACCTTCACCGACACTAGTATGAACGCGGCTACCAACAATTCCTAAACATGCATGTACCAACTTTGCAACCTGCCTCGGTGTTAACAAAAACTCCCCTGACCCTAGTATGAACTCGGTGACCAACAATTTCAAAACATACATGTTCCGAGATCAAAACCAACCTTCACCGACACTAGTATGAACTCGGCTACCATTAATTCCTAAACAAGCATGTGCCAACTTTGCAACCTGCCTCAGTGTTAGCAAAACTCCCCGACCCTAGTATGGACTCTACACCTACCGATTCCAAAACATGCATGTTCCGAGTTCAAAACCAACCTCGGTGAAAACTTCACCGACCTTAGTTTAACTCTCCCTAACAATTCCAAAACATGCATGGTCTAGATTCGAACCCTGCCTCGGTGAAAACGTCACCGACTCGTGTATAAAATCTGTCCCAACCAACTCCAAACCTTCCCTGGACACCCGAATAAAAATAACTCACCCAGCCCCTTAATCAATAAAAATTATTGATTTGTACTTTAGAGTGATTAGGTTGAATGATATGTATGCTAACGTCATATCATATTTAGATTTTACGTCATTATTTTGGTGAACTTTAAATGTAGACATTTTAAACGGTGTGTCATTTGACACGACGTACTATAACGTTGTTGTTTTTTAAAACTTGAAGTTTATAATCTTAAGCAAATTTTTACTAAGGTGATCAAAAATTAAGATGACAATGTAAGATATAGAAAAAGAAAATACATTGAGTGGTAAAAATAAAAAATTGTCATTAGACGTAATGTATTATGTATAAGTAAACTTTCTTAAAAATTAACGAAGTTCAAGTCAAAAAGAAGTTTGATGAAAACTGTAATACTAAAGCGAACATGGGAAGGTAATCTGCTGCAAAACTAAGATATATATTCGTCTTCCTTCTAGGTTCATTGTCTTTTTTGGTTGGGTTAAACATCGCCCTGTTTTCAAATATCGCGATGTACGTCACGTTCTCTCCCGTGATTTTGATTCCAGTCATACCTCTTATACAGGATACCGAGTTACATAACTTTCAGGGACAAGTAACAAAACAATAACACATTAAAAAATCACAAAAGACCATATATAATAAATTTTTATTGAATAAAAACAACCCCATCGGTCTACAGTCTAGGGGAGATGTCACATTGTGTCTACTTGTCTTTTAATATAAAAGTAAGAAAGTGAGTTTCTGTGTTGGGTGTAAGGAGATGTCTGTGAGAAGTCATCCTATGGGATATTCGTGTCGGTCGCTGATGTGTCGTCTGGTAATGTTTTGATGGTGTGTGGTATTTTATAGTGGTTCGTTAAATTATATTTTCTTGTAAATTCTTGCAAACATTCTCTACATGTATGTCTTCGTCGTCTGTGTGCCGTATCGTGATGTCGTTTCAAACCATGTTTGCAGGTGAATGCATGCTCACATATGTCACATGTATAACGTATCATGGGTAGGTCGTCTACAGGAAAAATAGTGGTGTGTGAATTAACGTTACTGTCGTTGTTAGTCTTTACGCGTTTGTTGTTTGGTAATCGCTTCCTCTACCTATTGTTTACAAGACTCTTACAAAGAAAAAATATCCCACCCCTCTACTTGAGACATAAAATACAAAAGTGTATTGTGCCTTGTCGTCACAGGAAACAAAAACGGTGGCGTCTAATGTTGTTAACCCTTGTCTTCCTAAATTATTTTTTAACTTGTTAAAGAAATTGAATGTTTAGTTAAGGATTCTGACGCGAGTTTTTTCACAAGGGACGCTACTCGTGGCTGTAAACAAGGCTGTTCTAATTTTAGAACAGTTGTCTTTCCTCTCGTTTCTCTATTAGGGAAGACATGTGGGGAAGACACGGGACACGTCTTTTAAAATGTAAACAAACGTGCACGAGGTGCACTTAAAATAAACCCCGCTGCGAAAATGACAACGGTATGGCGACACTTTTTGGAAAACACGCTTTCATGTAAATAAAATAAGGATCGCTTTTGTTGTCACCATGATAATGAATACCTATAAGTTCTCTCCGCCTTTATCGACCTAGTATGAATTTCGCGCGCGCGCGCGTATGTGTGTGGTGGTCAGATCAAAAGAAAATCGAAACGGTCATAAAAAACTTAATTACTTTTCCAGACTTGTAAAAAACATGTCTACCCCGCATACCTCACGTACCAACGCACTAAGTCGCCCTGTCGCCCGTTAAAAAACACGAACCTATCGAGACTTCGTTTCGTCTCAAACCTGACTTAACGGTGGTTGAAAGAAAATTCCGACCCTTAAATATATTTTGTTTTCGCTGAGCCTCGCTATAAGCGAATAGTTACAACCATTAATCTTTCATACATAGCAAGGGACGGTTCGTAGGACATGTGGAAACAAAAATTTTTAATTTGATCAAAGAATGACCGGGCGTACGATATGTGAATATAGTTCATGGACAGCTGTAATCTAATGAAAAAAGCCGAGAGCCGTGACTAATTACAGCACCGGCTGTTACCTAAGGGATTCACGGAGCTGACAAATCGATCGGTTTTCGTTGACCTCGCTATAAGCGAATAGTTACCGATGTCGCTACACTTACGATGTGTGACCAATTTAATTAGGTGTGATGGTCAGTGGATGCGATCGCTGATGTTTGTTATGCGATATATTCAGGCTTCTCACTCTAGTAACCGAGCGGGGAAAAAATCAATTAAAGTGGTACAGCTGTTACCACACTTAACGCTGGCTTTGCTTTAATTACCATACCCCCCGGTGGGATCGCTTCGCGAACCCACATAAATCATCATGACCTATCAAACCGAGTGGGGAAAAACCCACGATGCATAACAAAATTAATTAGGTGTGATGGCCCGTGGGTGCGATCGATATGAACTTGGCCCTTGTACGGTGCTTGATAAGAACAAAGGATTGCGGATCGATACGTGCCGGGTGCCATTAGCGAGTAACAGGTGTTGTTAATCGTTCTCTTTAATGAATGTTCTATGTTTGTAACGTTCGTTGTGGCGGAGAATTTAACCTGTTTTTTGTACACGGTCGTTGTAGGGGAGAATTTAAAACATACATACAACCAAATAAACAAACCAACAAATTAAACAACAAAGAAAAGAAATATATCAAATAAATAAATTAAACAAAGTAATTAAAATCAAATTAATTAAAATGAATTTCAAACAAATAAGCAAATTACGTAACTCGTTAATAAAAATTACACAATATAAACAAAGTAATTAAATTAAACAACAAGTAAACAAACTAATTAAACAATCAAAGTAATTAAATTACATAACTAGTCAATAAAAATTCAAACTAATTATAAAATAAAATTAAAATTACGTAACTAGATACAAAATAAATAAAAATCAAATTAATTAAACTTATTAAAAATAAAATAATTAAATTAAAAATAAACAAAATAAAAATAATTAAAAAGTTAAAATCAAACAAATACAAAATAAATAAAAAATCGAATTAATTAAACTTATTAAAAATAAACAAACAAAACACAAACAAAGTAATTAAAATCAAATTAATTAAAAAACAATAAAATTACGTAACTAGGTCAAAAAATTAATTAAAATTTAAAAAACTCATTAAAACTAATTAAAAAACGCATTAAAATTACGTAACTAGGTCAATGATTACGTCATAATGTTACTAATTACGTCACAAGGTCACCGGTGGTGACCTACTGACCTACTCCCCCACCTGCTCACCCACCCTAGGGTGGGTGAGTATTTTACTATATCTCATTGTCCCAGGCTGCTCACCCACCCTCACCCACCTTCACCCAGGTGGGTGAGTATTTTCCTATATGTCATTGTCCCAGGCTGCGCCACCTGCTCACCCACCCTCACCCAGGTGGGTGAGTATTTTGCTATATGTCGGTGTACCTCCTGCTCACCCAGGGAGTATTTTACTATATCTCGTTGTCCCAGGCTCACCAGCCTGCTCACCCAGGTGGGTGAGTATTTTGCTATATGTCATTGTCCCAGGCTGGGGGAGTATTTTCCTATATAGCCTTTGTTCCTGCTCCTGCTCCTGCTCCTGCTCCTGCTCACCCATACGCTCCAAAAGTGACCTAATATACTACTAACGCAAACCCACCTAAACACAAAGAAAACACTAACGCGAACATAAACGCCCGGGGCGGAATCACCTGTTTTAGCTTAATGAACGACTATAGTACCCCAACTTATTCATAGTCTTTTGCACTCACTTAAACGAACGCGCCTGTTTCAATTTAATGAACAATTTTAATACTCCAAGCTTATCCGTAAAATACCTACAACATTTGCACTTGATCAATGCCCGCTAATTATGTAATTATTTTTTTTTCCCAACACCAAAACAAAGTAATTAAAAAGTAAATTATTTTCCACAAAATGCAATTGGTTTTATAAAGGGAAGTAATTTTGTTTTCCTAATTTATCAAAGGGAAGTAAGTGCTATAGGACTAAATAAAGACATAATTAGAATTGTTGTAAAAGATGATATTTTTTTAAAACTTGTGTTTAATGAACATGCCGACAATTATTAATATAATTTGAAAAACGAAAATAATTTCCCAACACTTTCAATAGTAATTTTTTAGCTCATAAATTTAGACAAATGCGCACGATAATTTTTCTAACACTTAAATTCATGGAAGACCAACGACAAACATATGCATTACATACAGAACTGAGCTTTATATATTAGATTGTGTTGGAGGAGATCCCTCCCAACAATAAAATTAAGAACTCAGAAGAAGACAAAAATTGGTTATAAACTGCTGTAAAGCCGAACGTTCTTAAGTTAAGTGGTTGTGCATTTAGTTTGTTTTGACAAAAGTAAGTTTTCTTAAGATCTTACAATCCTAGGCTCCGGTTTATCATCCTCTTTTCGTGTTCGTGCCCAAGACACATGGGGCAGATAAAGCAGAGTTCATCTGATTCAGACACATCGGCTTCTGAAGGGGTAGTGTGGTTAGCTGTCTTGACTTGATCCTCATAGTGTAATATTCTTAAAGCGTTTATTATCTAAATTAATGATTACAAAAATCTTATTTTTTATTGTTGGAAGGGATTGCCACAAACACATTTAAGTATTACGTGTCAACTTGTTATGCGCCATATATTGGCATGTATGACCGTTGACTCCGATTTTTAGCCTGCTTTTCTTTTTGGGATTTTTCCATAACCTTGCCAAACCAAGCTTTGTCCCCATTTCCCCGGGGGGTGGGGGTGGGAGAGGGGGGGAGGGTTCGAACTCGAGACCTTTCGGTTTTGCAACCTTGAGCTTTGCCGACTGGACCACCCCTCTATAAACCTTTGTAATAATAAGCTTTTAGGTGCTCTGAAAATAAAATAAAAACTTGCTTGTTCAATAAACTTTGTTAGAGATTACATGAGCGACCAATTCATTCATTAAAAAAGTTTCTTTTATATATTTATTATCTTCAGTGTATTTATACAAAAAAATTAAGTTAGAACCTAGATCATTCATGTCGGCCACCGATACTGCACCACGCCATCACCACGTTACCTGTGCGGACAGCAGCTGGCAGCGGGTGGTGTTGGAGAAGTCACTGGTCAGGGTGACGTTCAACACGTTCGTGTAGCTCTGCGCCTGTTTAAGGTAGTCTCCCCTGTTTAGTCGAGACCGCTCGAACGTGTAGGTGACGTTCAGGAGCACGTTAAACGTTGTTTTATAACAGGTGTCTGTGGAAATAAACAACACACTTCGTCTGGTATAGATGGAGGGGGGGGGGGGGGGGGCAAGGATAACGAACGAGTAGGTGACGTTTAGGAGCACATTAAAAGTTGTTTTATAACAGGTGTCTGGGAAAATAAACAACACATTTCGTCTGGTATAGATTGGGGGGGGGGGGGGGGCGTGAATATGGTGGATGGGGAGAGGGTGAATTCTGCTCATTTTGTGATTTTACAAACGCTACGTATAATTGTGAAGCTTTATCAAATAAGTACATAGGACTTACATTTTGATATTAAAACAAATAAAACCTTCCTGTTTGATAAATTATTAAAGATAACCTTTGTAAATTCGGTTTTTACTTTAAAACATACGCTAGTCCTTTAAAGTTGTATGATTTCACTGTGAGCATCTTAGTTCGGCGTGAATTTTCTAATTGCTTAGGTCTAGTAAAGTTACAATATAGGGCCTGGCGATCAATAAAGCAGATAAAGTGAGTTCATCTGTGTCGGTGGCCTCTGCCTATAAAGAGATACTATGTCCAGCCGTCTTTACCTTTCTTTACGCAAGGCGATACCGATTACATAGGTTGGACTAGGTGTACTCCATACTGTTAAACAGAATCAAATACTTTTACGCAAATCGATACCGATTACATAGGGTGGACTAAGTCTGACACTTACTGTTAAAGAGGATAAGATAAGACCCAGTGCAGTTCTGTGGTGAAAGTGTGTCCCAGTAGAGAAGATTCTGGAAACTGCTCGCTGGAGAGGTGTCGTTCTTATAGCACTGAAACAGGATAAAGCATAGGATGCATAACACATGCGGATCGAAGGAATTTTTTATTGGCAAATGCTCATCTAGGAAAAACTGTGGGGACGAAATGTGTGTATATATATATATATATATAATATATATATATATATATATATATATATATATATATATATATATATATATATATATATATATATATATATATATATATATATATATATATATATATATATATATATATATATATATATATATATATATATATATATATATACATATATATATTTTTTTTTCTACCACATATGACATCCCCTAAGGCCGCTCCAACCGCCCACCCTTAGCTACACTAGGTAAAATGGATTTTTCAGTCTTCAGTAGAAATAAGCTGGAAGACATTCAATGTCCCATAACATGAAGATAAATAAACCGGGAGTGATCTCCCCTAAACTTTCTCGAATATTCTTATATAAAACAACAGGGGATGAGAACTCGGGCTATAGACATGATTTTTAATCCATTTTAAATACTTAAAGTTTTAAAAATAGAATAAAATCTCGTAGACAAAAGATTGCACTCCAAGTGAACGCCAAATAAAAAAGTGCATAATAGTGCGCAATATTATTAGTACTTTAAAAATTTACATTAGTTTTTTCAGAAATCGGAAGTAGCGTAAATTACTACTTCCGGTCAACGGAAATTACTCAAAATTTAACAAAAGGTAGAGAATTAGATCTTTTACTAACAGGTGAAATTTCATTTATCTATCTGAAATAGTACTCAAGTTATAGGCTTTTGAAAAATTCAAAGTAGGAAAAGTACCACTTCCGGTTATTGGAAATCGCTGAAAAGTTGATACGGATCTACGATTTTGATAAAATACTTAGCTGTAACGGTACTCAAGTTATCGTGTTTACACACGGACAGACACACACACAGACATACGGACAGAATTGCAAAGCCCAATTTTTCAGACTGGATTACGCATAGAACCTCTTAATTTTGATAAATCTGGATTGATAATTTTTGCCCGATTAAAATTAAAATAAGTCCTCTATACTTCGGATGTGATGAAGGACTGAGGTGTAATACGGTGAAAATTGTTAAAAGTTCAAGTGATTTTTGTGCACGATTACAATACTTTCTCTATACTTCGTATATACGAGAAAGTAATAAACCGGGAGTGATCTCCCCTAAACTTTCTCGAATATTCTAATATAACACTACGTGGGATGTCAACTCGGAATATAGACATGATTTTTGTTTACTTAAACTTTTAAAAATAGAATAAAATCTAGTAGAAAAAAAATTGCGCACCAAGCGAGCACCAAAACCAAATGTGCGTAATAGTGCGCAATATTATTAGTACTTTATAAATTTACATGCGTTTTTGAGAAATCGGAAATAGCGTAAATTAGTACTTCCGGTCAACAGAAATTACTCAAAATTTGATAGAAGGTAGAGAATTGGATCTTTTACTTACATGTGAAATTTCATTTATCTATCTGAATTAGTACTCAAGTTATAGGCTTTTGAAAAATTCAAAGTAGAAAAAGTACCACTTCCGGTTATCGGAAATCGCTCAAAAGTTGATACGGATCTACGATTTTGATATAATACTTATATATGAAATTTCATCAACCTAGCTGTAACGGTACTCAAGTAATCGTGTTTACACACAGACAGACACACAGACACACAGACACACAGACACACACACAGACATACGGACAAGATTGCAAAATTATGTTTTTCCGTATCAGTGAGGTGTAAAACGTCGAGATTTGTAAAAATCTCGATTTCTTTTTTTTTGCACGATTACAATACTTTCTCTGTACTACGTATATACGAGAAAGTAAAAATGGAGAAAAGCGATTGCCGGTGCAAAAAAGCGAACATTTTGAAAGGCAAGGACAGATAGACCAAGGCATGGCTATGTCTCTGGCCTAGGATTTTATGTGAAAATAATTGATCTCAATAGCTCTAAAACAATGGTTTTTGACCTTTTTCGGGTACCGAATCACGATAGTTTAGTCGTTGGCGGTAGTTTTGGTCTTTGGTGGTAGTTTTGGTAGTTGGCGTTAGTATTGGTCGTTGGCGGTAGTTTTGGTCGTTGACGGTAGTTTAATCGTTGGTGGTAGTTTTGGTCGTTGGTGGTAGTTTTGGTCGTTGGCGGTAGTTTAATCGTTGGTGGTAGTTTTGGTCGTTGGTGGTAGTTTTGGTCGTTGGTAATGGTTTTGGTCGTTGGTAATGGTTTTGGTCGTTGGTGGTAGTTTAATCGTTGGCGGTAGTTTTGGTCGTTGGTGGTAGTTTTGGTCGTTGGTAATGGTTTTGGTCGTTGGTGGTAGAGCTTGTAGCAGTTGGGAAAGGTAGTATCGCAGCTCCAGAATATCGAACTTGTTTAAAAAGCCGTGTAGTATAAAAACAAATGTCCATCCAATAAACAAACAGACATTGGCTGCATTGTATATTTACAAAAAACTACAGCAAACTTCTGCCTTTATCAACTTGAAATGTGAGATAAAACAGTAAGTCAGCCAAATGCTGCTTTCATTTGTATCCATAAAAATTAGATTTAAATTTGAGCAAAACAAGTCAGTACTGCGTTTTAGTATTGAACAACGAATCCCAGCAAATGTTTGTATCAATGTAACAGGTGGGATGTGATCACTCTCTCTAACATTTCCTGTTGATAGAGGTTTGGAAAACTTCCTGAAATATTATTTGGCAGTTGTCAAGGGATTCCTCAATACTAGAATGACAGAATCCCCTCTCAAAAACATCTTTGAAATAAAGCGGTCTTCTTTAACAGGCTTTGACTTTTTTTTTTTGCCTTTTCCTGTTTTAGACTGTTCCGATTTGCACCCCCTCAAGATTTCGACTAGCACCCCCCTCAAACTTTCGATTTTTCCAACCCATTTTGGCGCCCCCTAAGCTCGGCGCCCGGGGACATGTGTCCCTCACTACTCCTCTGGGCTGCTCTGTCCACATTTTTTTTGACATTTTCAAGAACCATGTTACAGTGTCAATCAAAGGCTTTAACCGATGCTAAAAGTTTTTTTGTTGTTTCTGCAGTTGATTATAACCTGAGTTTAGTTCCTAATCGACTCTGTGAGCAGCCGATCAAACACTATTATCTGTGTAAGATTCAGTGATACTATCATTGACACCGTCAATGATAACGGACGAGAGAGAAAGAGGGAGGGAGAGAGAGACCGAGAGAGAGAGAGAGAGCAGAGTTTCTTCCAGAAAGTGTACCCCCCCAGAACGAAATGAAATTTATATAGAAAATATATACTTTTAACAGTGTCCCCCCCCCCCAAAGAAAGTCTACCCCCCCCAAAAAAAATATTTCAAGTCCCCCCCCTCGGAGAAAAGTCTGGAAAAAACACTGAGAGAGACAGAGCGAGGGGAGGGTTGCTATGGCGCACGCTCGCTATCCCGAAAGGCTTGAGTTCAGATCCTGGATCTAAGTGTATACGACATCCATGAGCCCACTCCCCACCGATAATTGCATAACTTACGTGAGGTAATTCCAAGGTGACAGGTCCTAGAACGTATCGCACTATATCAACATATGTTAAGGTTAAAAAACAGATAAACTATACTTCATCTACCCTATGGATCGTTTATTTATCTCATTAACAGCAAGGCTATCATTATGACTCTTTAGGGTTAGGCTATCGCCTAGGCGTTATCAATAGGAGGGAGGGGGGGTGGCGTAAAGTGTGTAATCTGCATGATTAGAAAATAACTAATAATGAATAACTTTGATTATATTATATAAACTATAGACATGGTATTATAGTAATTATTGTATTTAATATACATTCTGTTGAAGAGAGGTTCCAACAATCAGAACAAACTAATATCATATTTGGTTTTCTTCATGATATATCCCATTTCAACAAAAAGACATATTTGATGATTTTCATGTACTTAAACATGAACGTAACGTCTATACAACATTTTTTATGCATATACATTGTATATGGACGGGGGGGGTGGGGGGTGGGAGGGGGGGAGGGGGGGAGGGGGGGGGGAGAAAGGGGTGTGTGTGATAAATGGGGGTGGTTGCCATTCTTAAACATTTACTTAAATTTAATCAATGAGTTTATTTATAGATAGTTTTTTTCTTATATAAGATGTCTAAGATTTATAAATGTATTGTAATAGAACACAATTTTCAGATATTTAATTAGTGCGATTTAATTACACTTTTTTTTTCTTCTTTTTTCTTACTAATCAGGTCATTTGAGAAAGCGCTGAAATATGAGCGAAACCCTAATTATGTTTTTAAAATAATCAAAATATGAGTTCCCGTTTTTAGTTCTTGTTTTTTTTTTAGTTTGTGTGATGACTGGGTAATGGACTAGTGATGTGGGATGGCGTGGCCGAGTGGTAGAGCACACTACTGATAACCCAGTAAGTCTTGAGTTCGGTTCTCTGCCTCAATAAATGGTGTCCCATACTAGATTCAGTTATTGTATATACTATATGTGTTAGAAATGTTGGGCGAGGATAATTTATTTTAGTGTTTTAGGGTTAGTTTTATCTGTGATGGAGTTGATTAGGATCTTAAATTTTTTCGTGTTTTGTATTCAAGAATACACACACACACACACATATATATATATATATATATATATATATATATATATATATATATATATATATATATATATATATATATATATATATATATACATATATATATATACATATATATATATATATATATATAAATATATATATATATATATATATATATATATATATATATATATATATATATATATATATATATATATATATATATATATATGTATATATATATATATATATATATTAGTATTACAGGTGTAAGATTACATTCGTTAAACATATGGGCTAGGATTGCAATGTGGTTTGTTACATACAACATAAGACGGGCACAGACGGGGACTCATTTTCGCTTACCATCATGAAGATATAGAAGAAAAAAAATCAACACCTTTTTACTACTTTAATTAAGCTACATATATTTTACCTGGTCCAGATGCGCGTAGAGACAAAGGAAATAACAAGGCTGGGTTTTCCAACTCGGTGCCAAAGATGCAAAGTCTTCTAGAGGTGTATGTGTGCAGAAGTCAACATAGGCACTGGTCATTGAAATTTCCGTGATGTTTTGTAGAGATGCTCCGTCGTTAAGTCGTAGGAGGAAGCTGCTAGAGAGAGAGAAGGGTGGGTTAATCAGTAGCTATCCGATTTAAAGTTTATGATATTTTAAGTAATTTAGGTTTTTTCTGTTTTTATTACATAGTAAAAATACAACTTCAAAACATGTTAATAATTTAAAATGCAGATATATGGTACAGTTTTTACTTGTTTTATGATATAAAATACGAGCAATTACAGAAACATTTTCAATACACCCTTTCATGATTTTAAATTTGTATCCTATTATGTCACACACTAGCACCTCTAGACAATAATCACTTTTTTGAGAGTGAAAATAAACAGCTTTACAGTACATAACATGATTTACAGTACGTATAATGAAACACTGACCTTTGACTCCCCGACTGGCTAACGCTCAGCCATGAAATCAACTTGATCCTGACGCTATCGTTGAGCACCCGAACCACACCGTCCTTCCAGGTGTCGTAAGAACAGGTGTCTTTCGCCGGCAGATCTGACCCGTGCTGACCCAGGGAAGACCCAGGGCATGGCCACGACCCGTTTCTTCTCGCCGCGACAAGGTGGCTACCCTCAACCAAGCAGAAATTGGGTAATCCCGATTCTGGGAACCAGTGAATTCTGTATTCCGACAGCTCCGGAAGTTCAAAGGTCAACGCCCAAACCTGGAGTTCGCCGAGGATCCTCTTGAGGAAATGCTGGTCTATTTCATACTCGGAGCTGACCAGGGCGTTCCAGAGGTCACCTGCGGGACTCACGTGGCACGCGGCGCAGTAGACGTTCCTGTAGTGGACGCCGCCGCTGGTGATGGGGGGCGAGATGACATTGTTGGACAGCTGACACCTGTAAGGTCGTAAAGGGAAATAACTTTTTTGTTGTTGTCGTTGGCGAATTGCCAAAAATATGTCGTAAGGGGAGTTCTTTCTTAAGAGAACAGACACAAATAGTGCGGTAAAGGGAAAAACTTAATTTGGGATTAGTGGACTATCACAAATACAATAATCCCTCAGTTATCGCGGTTAGTAGGGACCAAAACCTGCCGCGATATGTGAAGCCCGCGAAGTAGTGTTACCCTCTCATTTTTAGCGCAATTTCCATTCTGGAGAATTGCGTTTATTAACTCGTCATTTCTGGGAATGGATGGATGAATGTATGGATGCATGAATGTGTGTCCGGGCTTTAAGTCGTATCACCTCCTCAACGAAGCAATATCGATGACTAGTTTCAAAAGCAATTATGTTAAGCAAGTTACGAGAATGAACATAGGCCATACAAATTCCGGTTTTCTTTCATGGATTTCCAGGAAAAGTAAAAAAACCTCGAAAAAATGCAGTTTTTGGCCCATATCTCGGCAACCAGACACTTAGCGACTTGAAACATGTACCAATCGATTCCTGCCATAATTTAGAACAATATTGCCGAAGAAAGTTTTCAAAAATATCCTCTCGTTCGGTCACAAATTTTAAAATTACATAAACACCTACAAACCGATCGTTCTTCTAGCTTGAACGCACCCCAGCATTATACGTCAGAGCTATTTTTAGATAACATAAGGAAATTGCGCATAAATGTCACTAGACATTTTTAATTAACTTGTTTATATTAGTACATTTATTGTGTGAGTATAATATCATTAAGTGTAAATTAAACTATATAAGTGCATATGTTATCACGTGTATCGTTGTTATAATGGGTTAACAATAAGATTTAGTGGGTGAGAAGGGGGGGGGGGGGGATTAGGCGCGATTTTCAAGGGTCTCACAAGCACTATTTTTGACAAAAAAAATTCTTCTTTTTTTTTTAATACGTTTTAGAACACCTACAAAATATGATCTCACAATGGTCTAAACCTTCAAATAGTTTTGGAGTAAATGGGTCGGGCAATATTCGTTCAGAGGAAAATATCTGGCGCACGTGTAACAGCAAAAAAATAAAAAAATAAAAAAGAAATGACTTACATGTTTTTTATCTGTTGTGCGCTGGCGACTATCTTAAGATGACGATACCACCAGACGTTGTATTTCAGACTGGCCCTGAGCCTGTCCCACTGACCCTGGTCAAAACCACCGGGACAGGACGCCACCAGAAGAACACCATCTACGCAGTGGACTTCACTCCGACTGGCCGCGGCCCACAATGGCGGGGTGCCCGCTATACCTTCACTGTGGTCCGGTGATTGTGGGGTGCCAGCTATACTTTTGTTGTGGTCCTGTTGTCGGGTGTCCAATGTACTGTTATTGTGGTCCAGTGATCGTGGGGTGCCCGCTATACTTTTATTGTGGTCCAGTGATTGTGGGGTGTCCGCTATACTGTTATTGTGGTCCAGTGGTCGTGGGGTGCCCGATATACTGTTGTTGTGGTCCGGTGGTCGTGGGGTGCCCGCTATACTGTTGTTGTGGTCCGGTGGTCCGGTATCCGTTATACTTTTATTGTGGTCCGGTGGTCGGGTGTCCGCTATACTGTTATTGTGGTGTGATACTCGCATGTCCGCTGTACTGTTACAGTGGTCCTCAAAGTCTGGACAGCAGTTGCCGTAGAGTTGGCAGGTGATGTGGCAGGAACAGAGGGCGGATGGAGCCTGGTGGCAGCGACCACCACAACTGAAGACGTCTCTTGGACAAACTATCATAGGTTGAGCGCCACCCTCTAGTTCCAGTGGTCTACTCACGTTGGTTCTGTTGTCGTACCCCTTATGTTCGTTTGTTCTGTTGTCGTCCCCCTTATGTTCAGGCGTTCTACTCACATTGGTACTGTTGTCGTACCCCTTATGTTCGGTGGTTCTATTGTCGTACCCCTTATGTTCGTTTGTTCTGTTGTCGTACCCCATATGTTCGGTGGTTCTGTTGTCGTACCCCTTATGTTCGTTTGTTCTGTTGTCATACTCCTTATATTCGTTTGTTCTGTTGTCGTACCCCTTATGTTGGTTGGTTCTGTTGTCGTACCCCTTATATTCGTTTGTTCTGTTGTCATACTCCTTATATTCGTTTGTTCTGTTGTCGTCCCCCTTATGTTCGTTGGTTCTGTTGTCGTACCCCTTATATTCGTTTGTTCTGTTGTCGTACCCCTCATGTTCATTGGTTCTGTTGTCATACTCCTTATATTTGTTTGTTCTATTATAGTACCCCTTATATTCATTCGGCCTACTCACACTGGTTCTGTTGAAGCGACTGATTGCTGTTTCATTCTCAAAAATATTTTCATTATATTCATCATTAAGTTCTCTCGATATGCTTACATTTTTAATGCTGAAGTTACTGCTAGTTATGTTGTTGTAGATACTTTGATTAACCACACCTATGTTGAAATCAACCTCGCTAGATAAAATTTCGGCTCCAATGTCTACCTGTTTTCCTGTTGTATTTTCAGTACTCAAGTCATCTATATCTCTCACTTTATCTGTGGTATACACAGGTGTTGTAATGTATGTCTGGTTGTTTGACAACTCGTTTATTTTGGTCATGTGTGTCTTATTTGTTGTTGACTTGTGAGATTTCACTTGAACAACACACATAAACATGAATCCTATCAACTTCAACATTGTTCACATCATTCAGCAGCACGAATCGTGTTGAAAACTATGATCTTTGGTCCGCTTGTTGAAAAAAATAATTAAAAACATTGCGTTGTTATTTTTATTTAAAAGTTTTGTTTTTAATTTATGGGTGGTTATATGTTTGTTTGTTTGTTTGGTTGTTTAATCACCCACATTTGAACTACGCCTAATTAGACATGAACTTAGTCGTTAAAAATTAATTACAAATATACGACATCGAAAAACAAATTGGAGATAACTGTTTAGGAGCCGTCACTCGAGTAGCCCAGTGAGTTTTTGTGAACGAATAGAGTTTTCTCCCCTAACCTAATGCTATCACTTCAAACATGGTCCTACAAACAGGTGATACAACACATGTGTAGAGTAACTTAAATAACATAATTTTAACGAAATCTTATATGGTTATCTAGTGGTAGAATTTAAAGAAACTAATTTAGTTGACTGGAGTGCCCATTTACGAGTAGATTTGAAAGAATAAATATAAACTAGTACTTGGGAAAAATGACATATACATTACATTTTTAAATGGTGTAAAAATACTTAAAAGTAGAACACTAATCTAATTAAAAATCATTAAAACGAATATTTCTAAAGAAAATGAAACTGGGTTTTACCTTACCTATTTTAGTGCATTTGAAAACTTTTAACTCTAGTTTTAACTAACTTTGCCGTTGATTATCATCATTAAGAATTTCCAACACAAGCAATACATGTTTTATTTTTATTTTTGATGATATCCAATTTTTCAAACGTTTATTTATCCTCTGTAGGTACCCAGAGCATCAAATATTAAACTCAATCATCACCACTGTGTGCAAATTCCAGAGATGGAATGTGGCGGTTGTCGTGATTTCTGAGATCATAAAGACATCAATTATTCATGCATCTATGATGTACACTAGTAATTGCAACATTTTATAAAACCAGAAGGTTTTTAATACGCCAGTTACTACTCTTTAACCATTTTAAGTACAACTAAAACAAGACATCAACTATTCATGCATCTATGATGTACACTATTAATTGCAGCATTTAATAAAACTTGAATATTTTTCTAAGCGTCAGTTACTACTCTTTAACCATTTTAAGTACAACTAAAACAAGACATCACCTATTCATGTATCTACGATGTACACTAAAGTGTCAGCTGCTTAGGCTTTGTAAAAAAAAAAAGCACTTTAGAAATATTTGTTTTAAATTTTATCAATTTGGTATGGGGAAAAGCACTACTATTAAATCTAACGGTATTTCATCACATTGGATTAAGTACCCTAACTTAGATACACACTAGCAAAACAAAAAGGCTAATTAATTTAGTGGTTTTTTTCAGGAGCCAAACTAGTCTATAAATTACTTATCTAATTATAATGCTGAAAGGGTGACTAGGAGATTTGTTTTCTATGACTAAATATTTGTGGTCTCGTTTTTATGAACATATTTTATCTCCTGTTAATTAACATCACAGTTATAATCAATTGAAACGGCACAGTCCAAACTGAAACACACGTACTCTTGTAAAGATTACAATAAAAAATATAAGCTATGGAAAAGATAAACAGAGAAACCCTGATATGATAAATAATTCGTGTAATGGCGTAAAACCGAATTAAAACAATCAGAAAACAGGCTACGTTAAAATATAAAATACTTGATACGTTTGCTTTAAAACAATTCTAATCCAAGCAAAATTCAAGAAACACCTCGTCACACTTCAAACGTTCAGTATGTAACTAAAGTTCGACTAATGATGTCGCGTAAATAAATAATGTTTCTGTTTAAAAATATTTTCGTTTTCATTAGCCGTTGCTATAACAACAGTTGTATCCAGTTACCGAAAACAAAAGTGTTGAAATGAATGTCATTTTGAGCAAGGCATGCTGGCACCACTGCCTCATTACAGCCACACCACTGCCGAACGACGGCAACACAACAGTCACATCACGGCCACTTCCACACCACAGCTACACCACGTCCATACCACAGCCAAACCACAGCCACACTATAGCCAAAGCCACCCCACAGCCACACCACAGCAACACTACAGCCACATAAACACCACAGCTTCACCACAGCCACACCATAAAGCACACCACAGTCACACCACGTCCATACCACAGCCACACCCCAGCCACACCACGTCCATACCACAGCCACACCACAGCCACACCACGTCCATACCACAGCCACACCACGTCCATACCACAGCCACACCACAGTCACACCACGTCCATATCACAGCCACACCACACCACAGCCACACAACTGTTACACTACAGCCACACCACACCACAGCAATACCTCAGCCACATCACACCACAGCCAAACCACACCACAGCTTCACCGCAGCCACAACACACCACAGCCACACCACAGCCACACCACAGCCACACCACAGCCACACAACTGTTACACCACAGCCACACCACAGCCAGACCACAGCCACACCACAGCCACACCACAGCTATACCACAGCCACACCACAGCCACACCACAGCAATACCACAGCCACACCACAGTTTCACCACAGCCACACCACAACTTCACCACAGCCACACCACAGCCACACCACAGCCACACCACAACTTCACCACAGCCACACCACAGCCACACCACATCCACACCACAACTTCACCACAGCCACACCACAGCCACACCACAGCCACACCACAGCCACACCACAGCCACACCACAGCCACACCACAGCCACACCACGTCCATATCACAGCCACACAACAGCCACACCACAGCAATACCACAGCCACACCACAGCCACACCACAGCAATACCACAGCCACACCACAGTTTCACCACAGCCACACCACAGCTTCACCACAGCCACACCACAGCAATACCACACCCACACCACAGCCACACCACAGCCACACCTCAGCAATACCACAGCCACACCACAGCAATACCTCAGTCACACTACAGCCACACCACAGCCACACTACAGCCACACCACAGTTTCACCAGTTTCACCACAGCCACACCACAGCAATACCACAGCCACACCACAGCCACACCACAGCAATACCACAGCCACACCACAGCCACACCACAGCAATACCACAACCACACCACAGCCACACCACAGCCACACCACAGCCATACCACAGCTACACCACAGTAACAATACAGCCTCATCAGAAAGCACACAGAAAACCACAACACATTCAAGCTTTTGCATCAGGCGCGAGCATTTCTCTTCCCTCCACCCCACCCCTGTAAGTTGTGTGGTCCGGTTAGTGTTTCAAGCTTCGTTTAATTATTCGAAATAATTGATTTTAATTCCACACATATTTGCTATTCGCCTGATACTGTTACATGTTGTTTCTTTTAACACGACAACATTTTTTTTTCTTCATTGCAGCTTATTTACGAAACAAAAAACAAATAAAAAAACACAGATTGATTTTTTAAATTTAAAATTGCGTTTATTTACAGATAACATTTAGAACATTTTAGTTAACAAGACAGTAATTTTAAACAACACGGCCCCACAATCTGCATACCGTATATAATATAGCGTTTTTATCCCAAAGTTTTCATTAATTTTTTGTTTGTTTTTTCTTACACCAGACAGTATCAAGATCTAAACGAAATGTTTCCGTCACAAGGAGAAAACAAAATGGCCTCAGCTTGACAAATAGATTAACAATTGATTGTTTCCCTTGACTTTCAAACACACTTTTTATTATAATCAATCACAGACAAAAGAAAACAACATCAGATGTATTACATACAGCTTCGGTAAATTGATTAATAAAGTTTGAATCGATTGATTTTAAAAAAAAAGAATCTACTCTATTAAATAAATTTACCTTGGATAATTTCATTATTGTGTAAAAGATGGGATTTGGGGGGGGGGGGGGGGATATGGGGGGGGGGGGATATGGGGGGGGGGATATGGGGGGGGGGGGGGTTGATTCAGGGGTGAGTATTTTTGTAAACGAATTATCCAACTAGAGTAGGGCTAGTTGAGTTAGGGAGTATGGGAGCATATAATCTAAACTAGTTTTGAAAAACTTTTCATCATACTCAAACTGTTGAAATTATGAAGTTAATATTACTTTGGTAACATTAGATATGAGTAGTTGCTCTTGTTTCTATTACAAATATATCTTTCGCATCTACACAGCTACTGTAATCATTTAAGTAGACTTTCCCAGCATGGAATGTCGTGGGGAGGGGGGGGGGGGTTGAGGTGGTGGTGTGGTGGGAGAAGAAAAGTTACGGGGATTGGTAAGATATTAATTAAAGTTAGACATAATTAAGTAGCATAAAATGGAACTGATCAGAGCTTCTAAAAAATGTTGAAAATATCGTAGAAAAATGTTTCATCAAAAAACGTTTTAATAACAAGCTTTTATGTACTAATGCACTAAAATGTAGAAAATAAATTATAGACTACTATTTAAATTACTATAAAGAAAAGCGTGGGTCACTTTAATCTATATATTGGATACCTTTAGTAATGTTTAGGAAGAGACCCACGCTTTTCTTTATAGTTATTTAAATAGTTGTCTATAATTTATTTTCTACTTTTTATTGCATTATTACATAAAAGTTTGTTATTAAAACGTTTTTTTATGAAATTTTTTTAGTACTTTACATGTTTTTACTTACAATAGAGTTTCATGACTAAAAACCATTGCGCGCCTATTGAACTTGATGACGCGGGTCGTGTGGTTGGATAGAAATGCCTACTAATTTGGTCAAAATTTTAATTAATTCATAAAAAATTAATTAGGCATCCAATTAAGTCAAATTTAATTTCAGATTGCATTGTCTTCATTTCTTTACCCACGTACCAATTACGAACCGTATCTGTCAGTTAGAAATGTCCAAATTTTCGCTCCGGCGTTTCGATCTAGACTGACGACAGACAGACAGACAGGCAGAGGAAGTGAGTTAAATAAAAGCTTGTAAAAAAATTCATAAAAAACGTTTTAATAACAAACCTTTATGTAATAATGCAATAAAAAGTAGAAAATAAATTATAGACTACTATTTAAATAACTATAAAGAAAAGCGTGGGTCACTTTAGTATCTATTGAATACCTTTACCAATGTTAAAACAAGCAAATTCCAGTTGAGTAGCTAAACTGACCTTCAAAGTTTGCGTTATTTGTAGGGTTATTTTAACTTTCTTCTACACATAATTTGAATTCAAATCATTTTTATTGTTTTCACGCGAACAAAAAAAAGTAGGTTGTCGATGAAAAAAGGATAAGAAAATAAAATGTATAGAAAAATACATTCAACGAGTCACAGTTTCAATTAGCAAGCATTAATTAACTAATCACTGAACATAAAGCTACGTATATTAACAAAGAACATGGTGCTAATCATTGACCACATTTATAATCATCGACGAAAGGGCTAATCACTAACCAGTGAGCTAATTACCTACCACATCGTTAATCCCCGACAAAAGCTCTAATCCCCGACAAAAACGCTAATCCCCAACCACAGCGCTAATCCCCGACCACAGCGCTAATCCCCGACCACAGCGATAATCCCGAAACAGCAGTAATCCCCGACAAGCGCTAATCACGAAAAAGTGCTAATCCCCGACCACAGCACTGATCCCCGACCTCAGCGCTAATCCCCGACCACAGCGCTAATCCTCGACCACAGTGCTAATTACAGACCACAGCGCTAATCCCCGACCACAGCGCTAATCCTCGACCACAGTGCTAATTACAGACCACAGCTCTAACCCCCAACCTCAACGCTAATCCCCGACCCCAGAGTTAGTCCCCGACCACAGCACTAATCCCCGACCACAACGCTAATCACAGACCACAGCGCTAATCCGCGACCACAGTGCTTATCACAGACCACAGCTCTAACCCCCAACCTCAACGCTAATCCCCGACCCCAGAGTTAGTCCCCGACCACAGCACTAATCCCCGACCACAACGCTAGTCACAGACCACAGCGCTAATCCACGACCACAGTGTTAATCACAGACCACAGTTCGCCTAATCGCCACGGTGTTTGTCGAGACCGTTCTCTCGACGGTGTGACACAGACACTTGTTGTGCACCGCGCTGAACACCCGCCGGTTCAACACCAGCACCACGCTGATGAAGAAACCCAGGGAGGCGTTGATGACCGTGAAGATGAGCCACAGCACCTGCGTGTCCACCACGGCAGCCAGCAGACCCAGCAACCACGTGATGCCCACTAGCACGATGATCTTCAGCACGATGGACGTGTCCATCAGTGTGGTGGACACGCGGGTCGTGGTCAGTTCAGAGTTGCTTGACCGTTGGCGTCTCAGGCCCTGGGGATAGAGGTGTTTTCATTGAGGGTAAATTTAGACTCACACGTACGTCATATACACAAGTCTAGGAAAAAAACTTCGCCATAAGCTAATTTTAGCAGAACATAATATGGGAGCCTACTCACATATTGCGAAGTTGTTTTTCGAGACATGTATATATATATATATATATATATATATATATATGTGTGTGTGTGTGTGTGGGTGTGTGCGTGTGTGTGTGTGTGTGTCGCAAGTGTAAACGCGATGTTAAAGAAAAATATGTAATACAGGATGGCGGTACAATAATCCCAAGATCACTGATTGCTAAACATTTTTTCATAATATAGATTATTTTTAAATATGCTGTTTATATGGGGAATATCTAAATTATACATATTGTGATAGTTTTGTTAGAAGGAGCTTGTTATCAGCATTGTTCTCAGGGTATCTTTGACTCTCTATATGAAATTTTTATTCCAACAAATTCCCTTATTTTTAATACCAACAAATTCCCTTAAGTTGTAAGTAAATTATTAACAATAATGTTTAAAAAGTATAACACTATTTAATAAAAGAGACTGATGTCTTTCTTAATTTCTTGTTAGTTTGTTGTATCTAACTTAAATACATATTTTAGTATTCATATGTGTACGATAAAAAATGTGGCAGTAACAACAATTGTTAATTCAAACAAAATGCAAAGTTGAAAATAGTTTTTACATTGAATTGGTTTTTTTAGTAGTAGTTACTTCCCTTGTATATAAGTTTTAGAATAACAGGGGAAACAGCATTACATTTTGTTCTTTTAATTTTTTTTTAAATATATAAAAATTCAATAGTAAAAGAATAATAATATAACAAATCAATTTTAATATTTATCAAAGCCTGTGTACTAAAAGCCTTTGACAGCTTACTGTTTATATTATTTTAGTAAGATTGTTTGACTCAAAAGAATGTTAAAACTAATACCGAAATTAAGCTCTTAATTTGCAGAAAAAAAAGAAAATTAGGAATCTTTTTGTTCGGTCCAGTTTTTAATAGTAGCTTTAACTCTTCTTTTAACCCAACTTTATCTCGAAGGGAAGAATGTTTGATTTTATGTGTCTCATTGTATTCAACATTCCGGTAGCTTACTTAAATTATTAAAATTTAATTTTTCTTTAATCCAAAATTGTAATTAGACGTTTTGTATTAGATATATGTATAAGTAAACCATCTTAAATAAATGAAATTAGGCTACATGTAAAAAAGTATTACTATTGTAAATCTGTATCAGTCCTCACAATCCGATGATGAAAACTGTAATACTAAAGCGAACATGCAAGGTAAACTGACGCTGTACATTACATTTCTGAGGCAAAAAAAAAAATGTGTATCCCAAATCTACTTCAGCGACATTGACACCCCGCCTTTATTCAGAGTTCAAAAACTTCCTCATAACTGAATCACATTGTTTCTTTTCAGACAAAATGCTAGGTTTATAACTCCCACCCCCACCACTAAACGTTTCTATGTTGTATATGTATATTTAAGAATGAAAGAAATGCAGATAGAGAAATTTTTTCTACATCTACTACGGTTCTCGTATTAAGCATGATAAAATACAAGTAGTGAGAGCGGACACCTTCGAACACAGTCAATATTCTAAATCTGCACCAGTCACCATCATCGGATGATGGAAACTGTAACACTAAAGCGAACATGGCAAGGTAAACTGAGGCTGTGTGTTAAATGTCTGCGACAATAAAACAAAAATAAATTTAAAAAATAGTATACATTAAAGTTTTCAGCAGCCAAAATTGTCTAAATTTTAATGAAAGCCATGTTTGTTGTGAAAGTAAATAAATAAAGTATTTGTCCTCGACTTAAAAAAAAAGTATCATTAATGTGATACAGAACTACACAATTTATGTAATACTTATATATGAAATTTCATCAACCTATCTGAACGGTACTCAAATTATCGTGTTCACAGACATACATCAACACAGTCAGACATACGGACATATATATATATATATATATATATATATATATATATATATATATATATATATATATATATATATATATATATATATATATATATATATAAATAAATAAATATATATATATATATATATATATATATATATATATATATATATATATATATATATATATATATATATATATAAATATATATATATATATATATATATATATATATAGGGAGAGAGAGAGAGAGAGAGAGAGAGAGAGGGAGAGAGAGAGAGAGACAGAGAGACAATTATTTTTGTACGTATTTAAACACGAATAATGTGCAATACGAGACACACCAGTGCAGCTGTGTTTGCTAGTTGCTGTTGACCTACCAAGAAGGTTAGCACCACCAACACGGTGTTGACACAACAGATGAAGGTGCTGGGCAGGAGGAAGTAGGCGACCACCGCGGTCCCACCGTTGAGCCAACAGTTGTCCACGCCGTAGTACGGGGCGTAGTCCGACAACGGCAGCACCTCGTCCAGCACAAGGGCTACACTCACGATCACAAGAGGTAAGCCCACGGCGTATGAGATGGACAAGGTGAAGCAGAGTTTACCACGGATCAAGGCCTGAACAGACGATAATTTGGAAACGCTGATGGACAATGTACACTGAGACCAGTGTTTCTTCTAGACTTTTTTCTCCGGGGGGGGGGGGGCACTTGAAATCTTCGGGGGGGGGGGGCGGTAAACTTTCTTCGGGGGGGGGGGGCGGACACTGTTAAAAGTATATATTTTCTATATAAATTATATAAATTTCATTTCGTTCGGGGGGGGGGGGGGCGGTAAAATTTTTTCGGGGGGGTCTAAGCCCCCCCGAAGAGATGCCTGGAAGAAACTCTGACTGAGACTGATAAAGCAAGAGTAAGCATGAAGATTTGTATGTTAAA
Organism: Physella acuta; assembly: GCF_028476545.2. NCBI lineage: Eukaryota > Metazoa > Mollusca > Gastropoda > Physidae > Physella > Physella acuta. The sequence goes on from NW_026732269.1 coordinate 125,165, forward strand.
TTATTCCCAAAGCAGCACAAAATATGTAAATTACAGAAAAATATTTAAGTTAGGTCTTCATATATTATATGAATATCGTCTCAAATTTATTTTGCCACATCTGAATTTGCTTAATGTCCTCACGTTTTTACAGCGAAATTCTTAAATTTGTACCACTACATTAATTTAACTGCATAAATTTACCCCTACCGTGTGTCTACTACAGCTATATAGGACTGCAGGACATGAATGTAAAACTTGTTAAATAATCTTGTACTTGAAATTCTTTGCGGACTTACTATATATGTTAATTTCACGAGTGTCTCATCATCTGTATATATGCCGTACCTTAATGTCCATGAGGACCTCCTTATATATTGCAGTGCCCGAATGTCCTAGATGTCCTACCTGTACATTACAGCGCCTGCATGTCCTAGAGGACCTACATGTACATTACAGCGCCTGAATGTCCTACAGGACCGACATGTACATTACAGCGCCTGAATGTCCTAGAGAAACTACATGTACATTACAGCGCCTGAATGTCCTACAGGACCGACATGTACATTATAGTGCCTGAATGTCCTAGAGAAACTACATGTACATTACAGCGCCTGAATGTCCTACAGGACCGACATGTACATTACAACGCCTGAATGTCCTAAAGAAACTACATGTACATTACAGCACCTGCATGTCCTACAGGACCGACATGTACATTACAGCGCTTGAATGTCCTACAGGACCTACCTGTACATTACAGCGCCTAAATGTCCTATAGGACCTACCTGTACATTACAGCACCTGAATGTCCTAGATGTCCTACCTGTACATTACAACGCCGGAATGTCCTCCAGATCTCAAACGCCGTCACGTTCATCCAGAAGAGGGAGGACAGGAAGGACAGGTGGGTCAGCGCGGCCACTACAGCACATGCTGTGGACCCTGGTGGCACCATCCCGCCTACCAGGAACAGGCAGTACGCACACAGCAGACTCAAGCACAGGCAGAACTGGACCTGAGAAGGGACGGTCAAGGTTAGCAGTCTCGTGAATTGGTTGGACTATCAGAGCATGCGTTGGTGAGTTGTCAAGCTTATAGGCGTTACATATTAACAAAAAAAAAATATTGTTTGCTGACAAAAAGGTCAAGGTCAAGGCAAAAACCGAACCAAGCTATTATGAAACTGACGAAAATGGATTTTGATACACAACTATTGTGACTAAAGTACAATTTGAATGTCAACGAGAAGTGATTACGAGGTGTAAATTGGTTGTTTATAACCAACGTAGTAGACACAGATGGGCCAACCAGTACTAAATATTACGCCATTGGTGGTACCGAAATAGTTTGATCTTGATAGAACTTAATAATTCATAGACGTTGACGAATACACACACGACAGGTTTGTACACACGTGTGTCGAATTTACACGCTTCAAGACGGATGACGGATTCGAACGCAACCCAATAAAGTTCGTCACACGTCTTTCATATATATATATATATATATATATATATATATATATATATATATATATATATATATATATATATATATATATATATATATATATCCTATTGACCAAACGCCAGCTCAACCTTTAGTGAGTGTATTATTTACCAAGGCATCTGTTCAATGACAGCTACAAAGCATAAATACAACATACGAATTACCTTTCCTGGGTAAGTAGTGTAAGAGTGAACAACATTCTGCAAGATCAGGCGACTAGTGAGTCCAAGAATGGACAGAGAACAGCAAACGATGGTCAAGAACGACTCTAGAGAAATGTTGCCAACAGCATCAACGACTTGTCGTATGACTTCAGTGGAGCTTGTAAAGCAGACGCTTCTTAGAAGTGTTCGATTCTAGAGAACCAAAAATATAACGATATGCTTACCATACATTAACACTTTAGCTTGTTATATATATATATATATATATATATATATATATATATATATATATATATATATATATATATATATATATATACATATATATATATATATATATATATATATATATATATATATGCTTGAGCAGTGGAACCTTAATGTTCATGATACACATTTTGAACTCAATATTGAAGAGAGTCTTGAAAATCCCAGACTTCTTGTGGGTTCGGGCAAGGCCATTTTCAACAAAGTTTATGTGTCGTCGGAAGACAGGGTCTAATGACCTCCCATCCTGGGACTGAAAGGTCTCGTCTTCCGTTGACTTTGGTTCCTCTGGTGGTTCCCTGTCAGGTTCCCTGTACGTCAGACATTTGAAAACTTGGGTTGCATTAAAAAAGTGGAGCTGTTCGCGATGGGAGACCTGGATTTTAAACGATCAAAAATGGATTTTGAGAATGCACACAATTTTGTTTTACTAAAAAATAAGTACTTTTTAATAAATATAAAGAAAAACAAATTCAATAAATATTCAACAGACAAAAAGAAGATTAAGAAAAACTAGTTTTTACTGCTCTAAAATAATATTTGTTACAAAAATGTAAGTTATTTACATCTCTATAATAATAGTTTCGCTGTCTGTGTATGTATCTGTGTATCTACCTATCTATCTATCTGTCAAGAACGCTATAGAGAAAACACAAGCAGAGTAAAAACTGTCACAGTAAAACGAAAACGAAATATGATGTCACATGGAGCATATAGTAGGAAATAGTCTAAAGCCGGGGGAGTGCACACAATAATATGACGTCATTGATTCTCGAGTAAACATTGAATTAAAAAGCCAATTTTGTCTAATCTTAAAAGTGGTTTGCGTGCAGTTTCTTTCATGCAATTCTTCGGGAACGGGCGAAGCCCCATCCCCGCGTAAGAACGTCTAAGCCGCCCCTTACCCAACTAAAACGAAATAAAGACATCGATACTCTATAATAAAAAGACTGAAATTACGGCCTAATTAATGTGTCTAATCTTAACAGTGGTTTGCGTGCAGTGTTTCATGCAGGGGGGGGGGGGGGTACTTGAAATTTTCGGGGGTGGAGGTGGACTAAATTTTCTTGGAGGGGACGGACACTGGTAAAGTATATAATTCTATTTCGTTGAATGGGACGGTAGACATGCTTAGGGGTGGTGCGTGTGTGTGTGGGGGGGGGGGGGGAGAGGCAGGCGGGGTGGAGCGCACAAGGGAGAAGACCCGAATTTACTTTTTATTCTATTCATAACTTAGTAGATTTCTTGGTAGACAGATATACATACAGACAGACAGAGGAACAGACGGACAGACAGACAGACACACACACACACACAGACGGACAGACGGACGGACAGACAGACAGACAGACAAGCAGACAAGCAGACAAGCAGACAAGCAGACAAGCAGGCAGGCAGGCTGGCAGTAATTATTCTGTAGATTACATTCTTTCGGAACTTATCATCAGATGTTTGCGGCATTAATCAATCTAGGAATTAAACAAAAGCCATAATAATTAAAAATTAATCTTCTATTAAAAATGAGTTTTTTTTAATTCAAACGTGTTATCACAATATCGATTTTTCTCTCCTAAGATTGACAAAAAAAGGACACAATTGTTTTACTCTGAAGAGAATTGAATAGTCGGGCCTACTTATACACTGCAACGTGTTCTACACTGCTCATATTTCTGGACTTTAAATTGAGCTTTTCCAACAGGTGTAGAAGTTTTCGTCGTGTTGCTTGAATTAAAAATACAATTGTATATATTGGATCTACGTAGGTAGTTAACTGATAGTGTTTTATTGTAATTAGTGATAAAATAGAGAAGAAAAAAAGATATACGCGGACTCCACGTTTACTTATTTAAAAATAGTTAAACATTTTCTAGAGAAATTTTTACAATTTTTTCATTTAAAATTGAAGGACATTTTCATTAAAATTGAGACAAATGTTTATAGGTCTTTAATTTGTAACAAACATTCAAAAGTATACATCATGAGTTCTCTCGTCTATAATAATAGTTTCGCTGTCTGTGTATCTATCTATCTAACTATGTACCTATCTTTCAAGAACGCTATAGAGAAAACACATACAGGGTAAAAAAATGCTTAGTAATTCGAAAACGGAACGTGACGTCACATGGTGTATATAGTAGAAAATAGTATCAAGCCGGAGAGTGCACACAGTGATATGACGTCATTGATTCTCCAGTAAACATTGAATTAAAAATCCAATTTTGTCTAATCTTAAAAGTGTTTTTGCGTGAAGAGTTTCTTTCATGCAATTATTTCGGGTAGGGGCGAAGATACACCCCCGCGTAAGAACGTCTAAGTTCCCCTCCTCACAGACATTACCGCTTAATTCATGTGTCTAATCTTATGAACCTTTATGACCCCCCCTCCAAAAGAAATGACGTCCTCGATAATCTATAATAAAAACACTAACATTACGGCCTAATTAATGTGTCTAATCTTTAAAGCGTTTTGCGTGAAGAGTTTCTTTCATGCATCTCATCGGGTAGAGGCGAAACCCCACCCCCGGCAGAACGTCTATTTCGACCCACCACCCTCCCCCTCTCAAAGAAATGACCTAATCGATAATCCATAATAAAAATACTGAGATTACGGCCTTAATTATGTGTCTAATGTTATGTGTCAAGTGTTTAGCGTGAAGAGATTATCTTCTGGTAGGGGCGAAGCCCCTTCTCCCCCCCCCCTCACGGTAGAACGTTTATCCCCCCACCCCCAGACGGTAGAACATCTAATTTCCCCCCCCCCCCCCCCCCTTTATATAGAAAATATATTTTTACCAGTGTCGTCCTCCCCTTGTAAAAATTCAAATGCCCCACCCCTGGAAAAAAAAAGCCTGAAACGAACACTGTCTGCGTGAGTAAAATGTATCGGTCGAAAGTAGGAAACAGGTCTTTATTATAGAAGTACGCTCTACCTTTAGTTTGTATGAGCTACAAATGCGAGCAGTGTTTCTTTCAGAGTTATTCCTCCCCGGAACGGGGGGGGGGGGGGAGTACTTGAAATTTTCAGGGGTGAGGGTGGACTCAATTTTTTGGAAGGGGGCGGACACAGGTAAAAATATGTTTTCTATAAAAAGTATATTTCGTTGAATGGGACGGAAGACGTGCTTTAGGGTGTGTGTGTGTGTGGGGGGGGGGGGGGTTGCGGGGCAGAGCCTCCCCCCCTAAATGCGACATATTTCGTGTTTGAGATTAGGTGCAAGGTTTAGGAATATGACTTCGACTATGTTTAGTATCAATGTGCAGTAACTACGCATAGATCAAGCTTAATTCCGGTTATAATGCCGATTCTGGTGAGAAATCCGTTTTCAATGACATTTATCGTTTCCGGTTAAAATTAAAGTTGAGGTGGTGATTTTGTTTTAGTTTCGATTTAGAGGAAAAGACAACACTATCAACCTAGCACCCGTTGTATCTCTCCTTCAACGGGCCATTTATCTCGTAACTTTATATGCGAGAATACCTATCAGTCAAATGTAAGAAATAACTAGAGAATACATGTTTGTTTTTATATAGGGTAATCAACAAGGAATGCTGACGAGAATTAAAAGAAAATATTTTTTGCAAAAAAACAACCTTTTTTTTCAAGGGAATTTAAAAACAAACTTTTTTTATTTAGAAAATGAAGAAGCATTTTAAACATAAACTTCGTTAAAAAATAAAATGCGGACAGTATTGTTTGTTTACTTGTGGAGCAATTTTCATAAACCTCTGATGTGTATCTGAAGAATCGATTTTTGCCGGGGCAAGCGATGTAAAACATCTCAGGCGAAATAAACCACAGCTAATAGGTCTATCCCTTGGAAATTTATCGTTGGAAAAAATTAAGTATCGGTAAAAGTATATTTGTCGTTAAATATTCTTTGTCATAAAAAAAACTATATTGTCATTAAAAACGCATTGTCTGGGAATAATTCGAATCACTGTCAAATCTAGTTAAAATAAGTTTACAGGTTAATCTCAATTTCAAATAATTAAGTGTCGAAAACCTATTCGGAAAATGTTGTGATAATTGTATAGTTATTTTAATAGAATATATAATGCATTCTGTAAAGAAAATTGCCAGCAGTACCAAACACTTACGAATATCAGAAGACATTACCTGAAAGATTATCAGGACACAGTACGTGTCGTTTGAGAATTGGCCGGATAAAGTTTCATTCAGTGCAGAGGCGTAGCTCCTAACGTGGTTTATGTAGTGGTCCCTGCCCAGTCTAGACCGACTAAATGTGAAGTTGGCATCCCACTTTATGTAAAACGTGGTGCTATGGCAACTGTCTGAAAAAGTATGTAAAATAGTATTTAGCAAGTTTCTGTGAAAGTATGTAAATAGCATATTGGCAAGTTTCTGAAAAACTATTTAAAATAGCACATTGGCAAGTTTTTGAAAAACATGTAAAATAGTCCTATGGCAAGTTTCTGAAAAAGCATGCAAATCACGTCTCTGGCAAATTTCTAATGTCGAATGTTTATCTCTCTGCCTACTGCTAGTCAGTGTATATTTTGTTTATATTTTTGTTTATATTTATATTAAGTGTCTTTTTGTATAATTCTGGCTAATGTTTCGTGATGTGTTGTTTGCTATTGGTGATTTTGCGAACTATTTGTTGAAGCGTAGTGTGCAAGGGATGTGGTAAGTCTGTTTGTGCGGATGTTTCGAATGTTCTTTACGAGTGCCAATGGGATGAGGAAGGTGTCTGTGGGGTCAGAACCTAGACCATGCGTAAGCATCAAAACCCATCGCCTGTCCATAATTTGTACATTGTTATTTTATGTTCTAGAAGTCTGTTGTTTTTGTCCGATTGGGTGTTTGGTTTAGTCTTTATTTGCCCCTTAGTCTGTTTTTGAATTAATTTTTTTTGACATTTGGTCCCATTATTTTTGCTTAATAAATGGTATCTTTTGTTTGTTTTATTATAGTTTATACTAAGGTTAGGATTTTAACCAGTCTGGGTTCAGTTGGACTTGCACTTCTTCTTCCTTCTTAATTTTTAGTGTTGGAGGGGATCGAGCCTTATCTTCCAGAGGGTTTGAACTCGAGACTTTTTCGAATTTATCAACCATTTGCTATAGCCGACTCGACCACGCCTCCATCACAATTAAGGATACGTTTCAACTGATTATGCGCCATTGAGGCCATTGACTCCGATTTCAGCCTGCTTTTCTTTTTGGATTTACTTCCATAGCCTTTGTCCAACTTTGTCTCTCCTAGAAGAGTGGCTGTCCCCAGTTAACGAGCCTCATCTGCCCGAGGGATCGAACTCGAGACTTTTCGGTGTAGCAGGACTTGCACTGACCTGATAATTTATATAAGCCTAGGGACGAAGATATAGCCCCCCCCCCCCCCCCGATTTCAGGGCTTACATAAGAAAATTCAAACAGTTTATAACAAGATTTGTATTTTTTTTTGTTTAAAAAAAAGCAACTGCTTACTGTTAAAGTAAATCTCTTTGGTACTGTTACACCAAAGTCTCGTTTCTGTGAAGTTGGTTATCTCAGGAACATTTTGATGGCACTAGAATTTAGATGGAAAAAGCAGCTTTCTATAATTACATATTTATATCTGTGATTACTCAACCATTGAAACAAGCGTCTGTTTCTAGTTTTCATTTTAATGTTGTTACTACATTAAACGTTGTCAATGCTGTGTTTACTATAACAGTACTTGACGATAGCTACAATAAAATGCTATTTGTAAATAGAATAAAATCAAGTAAAAAAATGCGCACCAAATGAACATAAACAATATGTGAGACATATAACGGAAATTAGTGTTTTATAAAGGAATATTAATCAAATTTTAAAAGTTAATTAAACATCTGATTCATCGAATGTAGATTTACGTGACAATTGTTGAAGAAATCGGTTTGGTAAAAATGATCTTTTTTTTCTGAAATTGGAAATAGCGTAAATACTTTCTTTCCCCGGAAATCACTCAAAATTTGAGATAATTCAGGGAATAAGATTTTATATCTACGTTTTAGATTTCGTTTACATAACTATCAACTTAAAATAAAGTACCACTTCCGTTTGTTAAAGGTTACTTGAAAATTGCAAGTAATTTAAGAGTAAGATATTGAACTTATATATGAAATTCGATGAAAACAAGTTCATATAATATAATACTTATATAAAATTACGTTTAGGTAACTGAAGCAGCTATGATGTTTAGTCGGAAATTGAGTAAAGTACCAGTTCCGCTTTCCGGAAATCGTTCGAAATTCCACACAAACAAGCCAATGTACCATAATACTAATATGTGAAATTTCGTTCGCCTAACTTAAAATGTACTCAAGTTATTGACTTTTGGGGAACCAGGAGAAATGCGTACTAATTCCAATTACTGGATATCGCTTAAAAATTGATAAAAAACTACAAATTTGATACAATACTTATATATGAAGTTTCGTTAACATATCCGAAACAGTACTCAAGTTATCTTATTCACAGATAGACAAACACACAGACAGACAAACACACAGACACACACAGAGACAGACACACACACACATAGACAGACACACAGATACACAGACAGACAGATACACACACGCATTGAGATACAGACAGAAACTCAGACAGAGAGAGATTCTTTTCCAACTCAAGGAGGTGTAAAACGTCGAGATTTATCAAAAACTCAATTTCGATTTTTTGCACAATTCCAATTCTTCCTCTATACTCCGTGAACGAGAAAATAAAACTCATTTAAAAAAAAAAAGCATCTACAAGTGTAAATAAATACAGGATTATTAAACAGAAGCCAAATGTCAACACGTAACGTTTTAAAATGTCAGATGTCAAGATAACATTGCATTGTGACACATTGGATCACACATAAGAAGAAATAACTTTAAGGTATAAAGTTTCAGACCCACTACTAGGATATCGAACATGCGAATTAATTTCACGCCTAGCCGGAAAGGCGAAACGTTTCTGTGATGTTGAAATCAGTGTTTCTTCCAGACTTTCTTCTCCGGGGGGGGGGGGGGGGGGGGCACTTTGAAATTTTCGGGGGGGGGGGGGGGCGGTAAACTTTCTTCGGGGGGGGGGGGGGGGGGGCGGACACTGTTAACATATTTTCTATATAAATTATATAAATTTCATTTCGCTGGGGGGGGGGGGGGCGTTAAAAGAAACTCTGGTTGAAATATTCATGTTTTTTTCCCCGTTTTTTTCCCCACTGAATTATTTAGCTTAATTAATTGTTGTAAAACTAATAACGGTGTGAAGGGATCAAACTTTGATTGATGTAATTTGATTACGTTAATGTTTCGTTGACTTACTTTAATTTGAGAAATGTTTTCATATTAACTAAACATTAGGGTGTGAGTGTGTGTATAGACGACTGTCTATAATTACATAATTCTGTTTGTGATCACTCAACCATTGAAACAAGCGTCTGTTTCTAGTTTACATTTTAATGTTGGTATTACAGCTTGCACGGTTCATTAAACGTTGTCAATGCTGTGTTTACTATAACAGTACTTGACGATAGCTACAATAAAATGCTACTGGGACTCTACGATTATTAAACGATGACTTGAGCCATGAATAAACTAAACGACAACTGTAGTAAGTTCGCCTAAAATTGTATCCAAATTTGTATTTTGTTTAAATTGTGCCTAATAGCTTTTAAATTTTACCTTAGTTGACATTTGCTTTTAAACGACTTTAAACTAGTGTTTAGATGGTCAGTTTGTTAAGATTGTATTTAAATTTGACTTTCGTCAGCGATGGGTTTACATTTTATCTTGGTTGGCGTTGTGTTTGAACTGAATGTTAGTTAGCGCTTTGTTAAATTGTACCTTAACAAAGTTTAAATTGTACCCGAGTTAGCATTTTGTTTAAAAAATTACCCTCGCTAACACTGTGTTTAAATAGTACCTTAACATAGCGTTTAGATCGTATCTTAGCATTTAAATTCTAAATAAATTAGTATTATTTTAACATTTTACCTTAGCTAGTCTTATGTATTTAAATTAGCATTATGTTAAAACTTTACCTTAGCTAACCTTGTTTTAACTCTATGTAAATTAGCATTATGTTAAAATTTTACTTTAGCTAGCCTTATGTTTAAACACAATAAAAATTAACAATATGTTAACATTTTACCTTAGCTAACCTTATATTTAAACTCTATGTAAATTAGCATTACGTTTAAACTCTATGTAAATTAGCATTATGTCTAAACTCTATGTAAATTAGCATTATGTTTAAACTCTATGTAAATTACCATTATGCTAAGAGTGTACCTTAGTCAGCATGGCGTCTATGCTAATTAGATAGCATTCCTGGTTCCTGAAGTCTGAACCAGAGTCAGTGAAGTCGGCAGTGGACATGTGTCTGCACTGGTCTCTGGTGGCAGAGGGTGTAGCTGTCACCTCCCTTGATTCATGGACCAGATTAAACCTTCAATCATTTTATAAAAACAAATCAATTCCCCATGGTTAATCGCAATGCTTTAAAAATCTGCCTTCATAAATAAAGTTATATAAAAAATTAAAATAAAGTACTTTTCGAAAGTTTACGGTAGATGGGGCAGGTGAAGTAGAGTTCACCAGTTTCTAAGACCTTGTCATATACGGAGGGGGGAATGGTGTGGTCAGATTTAAGTACTTTCGACTTTGCTTTCCTAAACATGAGTCCTACGAACTTGAGGTCGGGATTCGAACTTCCAAGTTATTAATCGCGCTCTACCATTCCACCACGCCGTCCTCCTATATTACATGTATCACGTATATCTTTAAATCGTAAAATATAAATAAATTTAACATTAAAATGATAGCATTCCGGTAAAAACATAAATCATTATATTTAGAAACATGTATTAATTACAAATGTATTATTACAACTCACATTTGTATGCCTGTCCTATTTCTTTCCTTAAAATCCAATCTTTGATAAAAAGATTTCAGCACTTTTGATTTCCAAAGTCTGTGACGATGACTACCGGTTACATTTTTTTCCTGGCCACTTATGCTGTGTTTTTGGAACGATTTCGAATCAGAGTTTGATAAATTTGTCCAAAAATTTTGAAAACTAAACGAATTCTCCGGAAAACAAATGTTCGGTAATCCGAATCTCGGGAACCACGTGACCTCACATGTGACGTTTGATTTGTGTTCAGGTGCAACATCATCAACAGCAGCACTCACGTTTGAAGTTGTTGTAGAACTGCACGTGCGGAGACCCAGCCAAATGCTCATCTGAGTGACGTTGTTGCACATAGCACAGTAGATGTTTCTATAATGGACATCGTTGCTCTCGTCTGTTATTGGCGGAGCTTTCATTCCCTGAGTATCGTCGTCTGCCTCACAGCTGTAAAGATAACGACTTTTGTAGTACAGGTACACTTTGTTAAGTGTGGGTGTGTGTGTGTGGGGGGGGGGGGGGGTATATGTACATTTGTATGTGGAGTGTGGGTGGTAAATGTAGATTTGTAATGTGGAGTGTGGGTGTTATATGTAGATTTATTATGTGAAGTGTGGGTGGTATATGTAGATTTGTTATGTGAAATATGGGTGGTATACGTAGATTTGTTATGTGAAATGTGGGTGGTATACGTAGATTTGTTATGTGGTATACGTAGATTAGTTATGTGAAATGTGGGTGGTATACGTAGATTTATTATGTGAAGTGTGGGTGGTATACGTAGATTTGTTATGTGAAATGTGGGTGGTATACGTAGATTTGTTGTGTGAAATGTGAGTGGTATACGTAGATTTGTTATGTGAAATGTGGGTGGTATACGTAGATTTGTTATGTGGTATACGTAGATTTGTTATGTGAAATGTGGGTGGTATACGTAGATTTGTTATGTGAAATGTGGGTGGTATACGTAGATTTGTTGTGTGAAATGTGAGTGGTATACGTAGATTTGTTATGTGAAATGTGGGTGGTATACGTAGATTTGTTATGTGGTATACGTAGATTTGTTATGTGAAATGTGGGTGGTATACGTAGATTTGTTATGTGAAATGTGGGTGGTATACGTAGATTTGTTATGTGGTGTGTGGGTGGTATATGTAGATTTGTAACGTGGAGTGTGGGTGGTATATGTAGATTTGTTATGTTTTTTTGTAAAAAAACAAATAGTGTTAAGCTACTTCATTACATACTAAAGTAATTATTGATCTGTTTTGACATTTACCTTTAAATTTATAGAAATGTACATAGTTATATTAAGAGAGTGATTATTTCCCCTAGTTTGCTTGTCTTAATTAACATTCTAGGAATCAGTATGTCAAGATGTTTTTTTTACAAGGATTTCAAAACAGATGGTGTTGCGTTAATTGTTTTTGGTTGTATTGTATATATACATTTTTAGCGCAATTTCCATTCTGGAGAATTGCGTTTATTAACTCGTCATTTCTGGGAATGGATGGATGAATGAATGGATGAATGTTTGAATGTATGGATGAATGTGTGTCCGGGCTTTAAGTCGTATCTCCTCCTCAACGAAGCAATATCGATGACTAGTTCCAAAAGCAATTATGTTAAGCAAGTTACGAGGATGAACATAGGCCATAAAAATTACGGGTTTCTTTCATGGATTTCCCGGAAAAGCCAAAAAACCTCGAAAAAATTCAGTTTTTGGCCCATATCTCGGCAACCAGACCACTAAGCGACTTGAAACATGTACCAATCGATTCCTGCCATAATTTAGAACAATATTGCCGAAGAAAGTTTTCAAAAATATCCTTGCGTTCGGCCACAAACATTTTTTTGAATTAATTAAAATTTGGACCGAATTAGTAGGTATTTTTTCCAACCACACCACACGCGTCATCACGTTCAATAGCTGCGCCATCGCATTCCATGGCTGCGCCATCACGTTCAGTAGGCGCGCAATGGTTTTTAGTTATGTAACTCTATTGTAAATAAAACATGTAAAATACTGAAAAAAATTAATAAAAAACGTTTTAATAACTAACCAATGGTTTTACTAACCCTGCTCTTGATTTACGCTACGACAGAGCTATTTTTAGATAACATAAGGAAATTGCGCTAAAATTGTCCCTAGACTTTTTAATTACCTTGTTTTGTTTAGAGTGATAAATTGTTTTGTATTGTTGGCCTATATATATATATATATATATATATATATATATATATATATATATATATATATATATAGGCCTATATAAGGTGGAAGAAAGTATAACCCCCACCCCCCATGAGACCATCCTGGCTACGCCACTGGTATTTATACACCTGTTGTGTGGCTAGTATATCTACATTTGTAAAGTGGAGATTTTAGGTTTTATGTAGGCTACATTTGTAGATTCAGTTGTGAAATAGACAGTGTTCGAAAAAGCTGATTTAAACTGGCGTCGATTTCGTAAGGTTTTGCAACTAAAATGTCATGACCTGTCCTAACATTATCAAATTGCAGTGTGTGAGGTAGCGTGCAATAACCATACTAAAAATTTATCTTTTTGTGCATGTCATATATCGTTTTCTATCTTGACATTATTGTAAAGCTAATTTTTAAAAAACAACAACAACAACAAAACTTGTATAAATTCATTAGCATTGCATAATCATCTAACAATAGTTAACATTGGAATTTTTAAAGCCCATTAAATAAAGCTAGATACTGTCGTTCTTCTACTAGACAAGACTGTTTTTTTCATTAGATAATAATAATGTATATAAAATAGGGATAAATTAATAGATTAATAAAACTTACCTATTGATTAATATTCGGATAAATTAATAGAATAATAAAACATACCTATTGTTTAATATAGGGATAAATTAATAGGATAATAAAACTAACCTATTGTTTAGTATAGGGATAAATTAAAAGAATAATAAAGCTTACCTATTGTTTAATATAGGGATAAATTAATAAATAATAAAACTTACCTATTGTTTACATCTTGTGCACTATAAAACCATTCCTTATAAGAAAACCACACAAACTCTTCAGGCAAGCTGGATTTGAACCTCTGCCATTGAGGTTCGTCAAAGGAGAGTGGACAAGACGCCACAAGAAGGTTCCCACCTAGACACCGAACTGTGACAGACTCCGTGAGTTGACTGCCCTTGTTGCTAGGGAGACACAGGTCGCTGTAGTCTGGACAGCAGTTGCCGTAGAGTGTGCAGGTCACATGACAGGAGCAGAAGACTGTCGGATGCTGGAAGCAGCGACCACGACAGCTGAAGAAGTCATCGACGCATTTGTTTATCTGGCCAGTTTCTTCGTGTTCTGGCAAAGATTCGTCGTGTAAAACCGAAACGGTTTCGTTGTTTGTATGTACAAATACTTCGTCTGTAGGAGTAATGTTTGAATTATGATGTTCATTGGATGTGTCAAGTTCACCAGATGAGCTCAAATATTCGTTGGATGTGTTGAAATGTTCGGCAGTTAAATTAAAATATTTGGTAGATGAGTTGAAAGAATCGCCATCTGTGTTAAAATATTCGGCATTTGTATTGAAATTTTGCGTGGTTAAGTTATAATTTTCTGTAGATTGGTTGAAATTATCGCCATTTGTATTGAAATATTCGCTAGATATGTTCGCAATATCATCAGAAGTGTTGTAAGATTTAATCATGGTGCCAGAGATGTTAGATTCACCGCTACTTGAGAAGACAACAGAGTCATTTAAGCCAAACGTGTTTGTTGATGTAAAGTTTTCTGTACTCACATTACTCATCGGCTGTCTAAAAATAGTCGCGTCTTCTTTTGTTCTATCATTTGTTTGAACTTCTCCACTTACCGAAACTGAACATCCACACAAAACTAACACAAACACAATACAATATTGCATACTTGGCGCTAATATTCTAAAATAACATTTAACTTCCATTATTTTAAAGGTGTAAAAATCAATTTTAAACGTTTTTTTTTCAAAAATGATAACTAATATTGCAAAACTTAGAAAATTAAATATTCTTAAATATGTTAATCAGATTGATTTTCTGTAATTCAGACATGTAATGACTAATTGTGTTAGCGGTAAAGCAAGTTAATTAATGTGCACGGCTATAGAACAGTTGTTGATTGAGTTGTAGAACATCCACATCCACATCTTCACAAAACCTAATAGTTTTGTTGTTGTTACGTCCGTCAAATTGTTCAGTCCAAACAATCTCATCAGAGTGTAAACTTATTTACATATCACGAAATAAATTCTAATTCATTCTATCATAATTTGGTTTTAAACATTACAACAATTGAGGAAGTTTAACTTAACATTTTTAGATAGTATTGAATTAACTTTATTGCAACTTTTAAAAAAAGTGAACCAAAAATTAAAACACAAGGCTGAAACAATGAGAAAAACAGAATCCATTTTCTGAAATACGAAAGCTTAGTCTTATTTCTCCTACAAAACTAAACACAACTGGCAGCAACTTTTTCTAAGTTAACTGACTTAAACTTCCTCAATAAATTATGGCACAATGGTTTGCGGGCTGTTCCAGGCTCTTGCCCGTGAACACTCGTCTTTCTGATGTTTGAAGTATGCACAATTTATACAAAATATAATTCCCCCACCCCTCCTTTTTTGTTTCGACCAATGAGAATGCTTGGAGTGACGTCAACATTTTTTTTCTGTCCCAACCTACTCAGTAAGCCGGAGGCTATTTCCTTAACGGCCCGCAGGCTTTCAGATTGTCGAACCCCGGCTCGCAATTTACCTACCGAACATTATACCATAGGCGAAAACAGTAGATAATGGCTAACATTATTGTCTTAATAACTTGACAGAAACAGATTTAAGGCGGGCGCGTGATGTTTTGTTAATTAAATCTCCTCTAATTAAACTAATGATTAATATTTCGATGACATCACTGGGCTTATCTATATTAAAAAAAAAATGAAATATAGAATAATCAGAAATTTTAGCCCAGTATAAAAACTGTGTTTAGTTTTAAGTTTCAATTCCAGTAGCCCTACGCATCTTGCCTGCAGTAAGTTGAAATCTTCGAAACACTAAATTCTAGATTGCCATTAGCTTGGCAATAAATTGGTTTTATCTCTTACCTCTATACATAAAAGTACATGGTTACATATATACGCCATTTGTCAGAAGGTATACAAAACATACACATAGCAAAAAATATTCTCCAACTATTGAAATTATTAACCAAATAATATTTATTTTAAATGCCTCAATTCAAAGCTAATTAAATTAAATTAATCATGAATTATTTCACGTAATGGAGTATATCTGATTTGTGTGCGTTGAGGATTTAACGCTAATTTCGTCGTTTTTATGAACTGCTGGTATACTCAGTGTATCCGACGTGAACGCTAAGTTGTCATGCGCCTGATCTAGACACCGCTCACCTTCAGATTCTGAACATGTTATAAGTTTATCTGGATGTAAGGGGGTCTCACTCTGTATATAAGAAGGCCCCGCTTGAGGAACAGGGGGATCAGGGGAGCTAACAATAGCGGGGTTGTTGGCAAAGTTAGAACCATTGGAGCGTCTTGACCCACTTTCGGAACTGTTAAAACCGTTCTGAGATCGTGCAAGATTTAATCTGCTAGAGGTTAGCGGCGATCGGAGGAATAGATTTTTAATTTCCTGACGAAATCTGGAACCGCTGACGCAATAGAGGAAAAAATTCAGGCACCGGTTGACGTAGAGCAGGTAGAAGGACGCGGTGGCTGTCAGGTTCTTCCCGCCCGCTCCGTCAGGCAGGAGGGCGAACTGGCGCTGGAGGATGTTGAAGAGAGCGTAGGGAAGCGTGCAGACGATTAGACATGACGAGTCTACAACTAACATGATTGACAGCTGCCTGTTCTGTGAGCTGGGTTTGGTGAAGATTTTTCTCCCGAGGCCTTCGGTAGATTTTCCCGTGTTGGATTTCCGGATGTTCCGAACGATCACGACGTTCCCGACGATGGTCGTCGTGTAGCAGACGATCAACACGCATGCGTGGAACCACGGGAAGATTTCCTGGGCGTAGAAGGCGAATTTCGGGTCGCCGAGGTCGACGTCACACAGGTGAGTGGTGGTGTTGACGGCAACCACCGACCTGAACGCCATGTGGGTCAGCTTGACCAGTTCAAACACCGTCAATCCCAGAACGACGAACTTCGCCCGGCGGGGAGTACACAGGGAGGGCGCTTTTAACGGGTACTTGATGGCGATGGCTCTTTCGGTTGTCATGGCAACCGTGAAGAGAATCCCGAGGTCGCTGGTGCCCCAGCCGAACACGTTAAAGAACGCGCACATGTAGTTCCCCGCCCGCACGCCGCGGAACAAGGTGTGGAAGTTGACGTACAGGTAGTGAGCCGGCAGGTTGACCAGCAGGCTGGCACCGTCCGTCACGGCGTTGACCATCATGTAAAACGACGTCGACAGCGACCGGAAGGCCGCCCCGCGCATGACCAGAACGACGAAGACGTTGCTGACGATGCCCAGAGCGAAGAGAAACGGCGGCAGGTAGAGGTCGGTGCCGCAGGTGACCTTGACCTCGAGGTCCGTGACGTTCTCGAGGTCATCGCAGATGTTGCCGTACAGAAAACTCGACTCACTCGGGAGTTTGGCTGAAGCTGATGTTGCAGTTGAGCAGTTGCACTCTTGCTTATCGTCAGCCATCATTGTGTCGGTGGAGGTAATCTAAAAGTAAAATTATCTTATACTATTACTATATCTACAGAATAGATCAAAAGATTGGGAGTACTCTAAAAGAAAAACATAATATTTTAAACCAGTGGCGTAGCGAGGTCGGGTGTCACCCGGTGCAGCACTTAATGGTGTCACCCCCCCCCCCCCCACAGAGGCGTAGCGACTCTTCCCGCGGACAAACTTTCAATTTTCGATTTGCCCCCCCCCCCCCCCTTAAACTTTCGATTTTGCACCCCCCCCTTAAATTTTTCTCTATATATTGTACTATTTTTTGCCTTGGTGTCACCCCCCTAAATGGTGTCACCCGGTGCGATCCGCCCCCTCCCCCTACTCGCTACGCCTCTGCTTTAAACTATTACTATGGGGAACAGGGCATTTCCCCCCTGTCAATTACCCGCCGGATATTTCCCCCCGACTCAAATTAGAGTTAGGGTTAGGGCTGGGTTTAGGGTTAGGTTTAGGGCTAGGGCTAGGGCTAGGGTTAGGGTTAGGGCTAGGGTTAGGGTTAGGTTTAGGGTTAGGGTTAGGGTTAGGGTTAGGGTTAGGGTTAGGGATAGGGTTAGGGCTAGTGTTAGGGTTAGGGTTAGGGTTAGGTTTTAGGGCTAGGGTTAGGGTTAGGGTTAGCGTTAGGGTTAGGGTTAGGGTTAGGGTTAGGGATAGGGATAGGGTTAGGGCTAGTGTTACGGTTAGGGTTAGGTTTTAGGGTTAGGGTTAGGGTTAGGGTTAGGGTTAGCGTTAGGGTTAGGGTTAGGGTTAGGGTTAGGGTTAGGGTTAGGATTAGGATTAGGGTTAGGGCTAGGGCTAGGGTTAGGGTTAAGATTAGGGTTAGGGCTAGGGTTAGGGTTAGAGCTAGTGTTAGGGTTAGGGTTGTGTCTAGCTTTGATTTTGGTTTTGTGTGAAGTTTTAGGCTAAGGTGGATGCTTAGGCTTTGGTCTTTTTCTTAAGGTTTGGATTAAAGTAGTATATAGGTATAAAATTCTAGTTAGAGTCAGGATTTTAACTTGAGAGGGAGGGGGGGGTAATTCCCGGGGGGGGGGGGGTAATTGACAGGGGGTAATTGCTCCGGGGGGTAAATACGGGGGGGGGGGGGGAATGTCCGGGGGAAATATCCAGGGGGGTAATGTCCTGTAGCCATTACTATGTATTATGTAAAAGATTAAAAGATTGAAATTCCTTACATTTTAAGTTAAGAACTTACAAGCGGCCAACCTTGCGATTTTTAGAGTTAAAGCATGCGAGGATGTAGATAAGGGTACTCTAAAAATAAGAAATAATCTTATATTATATAATGAAAATAAAACATGTCATTTACAATATGGGGGTCGGCGTGGTCGAGTCGGTAAAGCTCACGGTTGCTAAACCGAAAAGTCTCGAGTTCGAACCCTCGGGCAGAGGAGGCTCGTTAGCTGGGGACAGCCACTCTTCTAGGAGAGACAACTCCAAAATCAAAACAACTGCTGCCTTGTAGTTTGTTCTTGGTTGGACAAAGGCTATGGAAGCAAATCCAAAAAGAAAAGCAGGCTGAAATCGGAGTCAATGGCCTCAATGGCGCATAACCAGTTGACACGTAACGCTTAATTGTGTTGGAGGCGTAGTCGAGTCGGCAAAAAGCTCATGGTTGATAAATTCGAACAAAGTCTCGAGTTCAAACCCACTGGCAGATAAATCTCGATCCCCTCCAAGACTAATAATTAAGAACGAAGAAGAAGAAGAAGAAAGATTTACAATATTTTCTCGTGTCCACTTCAATACCGTCACAAATGGTCACGTAACGACCAAAATCAAGACTTAAAAGACATCACATTTCCATACCCAAGCCAATAACAACAATAACTCTAAAGGGTTTGTTTTTCACATTGTTCATTATGAAATACACAATGGATTTCACATTGTCATATCTTGCCCTCCAACTTCGCTTTTCACTCTCACACGAAGCATATCTTTACAAATGTCGAGCCTCCCCCTCCTCTGCTTCGATATGTGGTTATCATGATTGCCTCATTGTCCCTTTTAATAATATGTTTTAGTAAAAAATAATGTCACTGTAAAAATGCGTCTATTACGATGTTCTATAAAATTAGCTATTCTATCACAAGCATATGAAATCAATACTGTATTAGAAGACAATTAAATGTTTATCTTGTAGATAATCTAAATATTTCCCACGCGCCCACAAATATCGATAGATGATCACCAATCAAGAGGCGCCATTAATTAATTAATCTAGCAGGAAGTATTGGGATCTGAATGGATGAAAGTGCAGGTATCTCAGTTATAACTGTGGTGAGTAGTGTTTGCTGAAGTAATTATGCATCGTAATTAGGTCAGGTAATTACTTATCACAATAATAAAAAAATGTGAATCAAGAGTGCTAGGAAGAGATCAATAATTTGTTCTCTTTAAAACAGATAAAGCAAACACAAAAAACTATTATTAATTGATATTGTTATAAAATACTGATACAAGTAATAATAATAATAATAATGTTAACAGTCTTGAATTAATAATGATCGTTATAAAATATTACTAATTGGCTAAACATGGTAGTAAATTTAATAATAATTGTATTAATAGAAATGATATAAATATCAATAACAATTAAAAGAGCGTTGTATATATAAATAATAATAATTATCAAATCTGATTTTGTCAAGTCAGCTAAGGTCATCATTTGTTAAGGTATTTTTCAAAGTCTGTAAATCTAGGTAAATAGATTCACGAACACATTAAAAAACCTGTTCATGTCTTATACGTAGTGACGGATTATATTTTTTAAGTGCTGGAATTTATTGTGGAATACGTTGCACCTGTTAAAGAAATTTATCTTACAAACTATACTTCTTAAAAGAAAAAAATAACAAAACTAATACAGACTAAAATATAATAGAAAGCTAGTCAAAGCAGCTAAAATAGATTAGTTTATAGAAAATTATACGCTTAAGTTAGTTCTTTACTAAAACTAATACCATGCTTACCTATCAGTAGCTTTTGCCGATTACTGTATAATGCTGACCACTATTGATTGAATGGTAGTCCAACTTTCTTACACTACTCTATTTACCCTTGTAAAAGTAAATGTAAAATATGAAATATACGTGATCTATTCTTTTACATTTACACATTTACTTTCACAAAAACAAAAGCAACATATTTGAAATATACGAGTCCTCTTATCTTACACTTACACATTTAGTTTCACAAAAACTAAAGTAAAATACTTGAAATATGCGAAGCCTATTATCTTACACTTACACATTTAGTTTCAAAAAAATTAAAGTAAAATATTTGAAATTTACTAGGCCAATTATCTTATACTTTCAAATTAATTTTAACAAGTTAAATACTTGACATTTACTAGGCCTATTATCTTATACTTTCAAACTAATTCTAACAAGTTAAATACTTGACATTTACTAGGCCTATTATCTTATACTTTTAAATTAATTCTAACAAGTTAAATACTTGACATTTACTAGGCCTATTATCTTATACTTTCAAACTAATTCTAACAAGTTAAATACTTGACATTTACTAGGCCTATTATCTTATACTTTCAAATTAATTCTAACAAGTTAAATACTTGACATTTACTAGGCCTATTATCTTATACTTTCAAATTAATTTTAACAAGTTAAATACTTGACATTTACTAGGCCTATTATCTTATACTTTCAAATTAATTCTAACAAGTTAAATACTTGACATTTACTAGGCCTATTATTTTATACTTTCAAATTAATTTTAACAAGTTAAATACTTGACATTTACTAGGCATATTATGTTATACTTTCAAATTAATTCTAACAAGTTAAATACTTGACATTTACTAGGCCTATTATCTTATACTTTCAAATTAATTTTAACAAGTTAAATACTTGACATTTACTAGGCCTATTATCTTATACTTTCAAATTAATTTTAACAAGTTAAATACTTGACATTTACTAGGCCTATTATCTTATACTTTCAAATTAATTTTAACAAGTTAAATACTTGAAATCCACAGTCCTGATCTCTTTTACTAATTTTCTGGAGCAAAAAAACCAAATGTAAGACACTTTAAATATCCGAGTCCTTACACTTACATATCTGCTTGAAATCGCTTACATCAGCGCTGGTTTGCCAACAACCATCAACATCCTTCCGTCACGAGCTGTTAAACAACAGTTCAACCGTGGCTAGCCGTTAATTATAACATGGGAGACAACACCGCCGACCGCCAGCAAAATCAAATGATGAGTTGGATCAGACCAGCTGACTAAAATACTCCCATCGATTTCACGTCAATTTTCAATGCAATTTTCTTCCAATTGTGAGACGGCTCCAAAATTATGTAGAAACCTCCTGAGCATTTTTTTGTGTGTAATATTCGTAAACACGAAGTTCCTATTCTTTACTTTGTTTTCGTGTTGTTGTTTTTTTATGTATTTATTGATGAATCTGAAATAATAAAACCCTTTTCAGAACGGATTAAAACAGATTTTTACTGGTTCGTCGGTGTATTCTAAGCCTCAGTATCAGTAGTCAGGCAACTACACTCTCAACCTCTGAAAAATAAATGTCGGTTTGTGTATAGTGATCAATCATATAGCCTAGGGTAAAAAAAATATATAACAACTTACGAGGTACAAAACATCCAATAAACATTTCGTGTTCTTCTTTCAAATATCATCTCCGATATAAAGACCAAAGGTAGGTTAAGGGGGTCGTCCAAAAATGACGTCACACTCGTAGGGGAAGGGGGGGGGGTTCGTAATTTTGTGACGGTATGTGATGAGGGGAGGGGGGGAGGTTCAGATTTCGACGACCTCACCATTGCTTTATTAAAAAGCAATGTTAGAAAACGAATTTTAGACGTTATTTTGTGTTTTAGAAAAGTGTTTTAGTAAACTGTAATAGGAATTTATTAAAATACTCTATTTTGACAGAGTTCAGACAAGATTTTAGAAAAAAAAAGATGTTTAAAAAAATTCAACTGCAAATTTGAGGGGGTTGTAGGCTGAGGTGTGACGTCATTTTAGGGAGGGGGTCTGGCTTTTTGTGACGATGTGTGACGGAGGGGAGGGTGGGGGGAAGGTAAATATCGTCGAAAAAGCGTGACGTCATTTATGGATGACCCCTTACTATACCTTCATTCATTCTTCATCCACAATCACACACACGCACATTCACCCATTCACATATGCACGCGGTCTCAAACGTGCTTGCACACGCATGCATGCACGCACACGCACAAACACACATACACACACAGAAACACTCCAATATTATGGGGGATTTTTGTTGAATGTTTTTCACTTTTTACTATCTTGTATAGAGAGTAAATAGGAAGTATTTTAATCGTGCACACAAAAATCGAAATCGAGATTTTAGAAGTCTCTTCGTTTTGCACCTCCCTGAGTCGGTTTGTGTGTGTATGTATGCATGTATGTGTGGGTATGTGCGCATGTGTAAACATGATAATTTGAATGCCGTTTCAATTATATGGACGAAATAATTTTTTAAGTATAAGTAAGATTCTACACATAGGTCACTGTCGAATTAGAGCGATTTACGGTAACCATACTTCTAAAACCATTTAGTATTTGATAATTTTATATCATTTTAGCGTAAAACAGCAGCTTCTGAGAAAGTCTTGCTCTGTTTTCTTGAAAACTTGCTGTTTTGTTACACAATTACCTAACATTTCTATTGCCTGATTCCATTTTAAGTGCCAACCCACTATTTAATGTTGTATAACAATACGAGACAATTTAAGGGAGCTAACTCTCGCTTTATTTATAAGCTACTTAAAACACAACATGAATAGACAAACTGGTACTTACAAGACCACTGACGTAATACTAGACGATTTAATGAGGGTTTAATAATCGATACTTCAATAAAGGAACTATTTCACCGTTTTTATATATCTTTGTACTTTCATCACAGGAAGTAGGTCATCGTATGAGCTTGTCATTGGCTAATGTAATACCGGAAGTTTGCCATCGTAACTACATAGTCATCGCTACTTCAATACCGGAAGAATGTAGTTGTGTTAACATCCCCATCCTCACTAAACCCCCCCCCCCCCCCTCCTCCCCCATTTAACTGCTGCTGTATGGAAAAGCATTGAAGTGTTAAAATTCACATAAAAAGCGTTAAAAAGCAACTATTATATAATCAATATATGTGTCAATAGTTTAGACAACTGCAGCAGCTTTCCTCAATTATTGTGTATATTAAAGCCGCAAATAAACATTTTACTTCTTAGTTCTTGATGGATATTGAAAGAGATGAAGCATTACAACCGTGTTTGAAATACGATTCTTACAGCAATTAGTTTATTTTTTACACTACAAAAATTTATCATTGTTACTTCAAAAGCCAATAGACCTATATAATTCATTTGATTTAATTATGTAATAATAAAAAAAAATCTTTAATTTTTTTTTTCATTTGATGACATGTTTTATTAACTACTTATGAAATCTATGGACGCATTATAAAATATCAAATCACAAATTTTGGTACACGTTACAAGAAAATGTGTAAACAGGAAGGACTAAAACAATACAATGAAGTGGAAGACAAATCTATTTAATCTTGGCAAGTGCCTTCTCCAGCAGGAGTTGTAACCTAGACACTCCAGTCCTTGGATCATCTATCAGTCCTGCGTTTATCATGGCATTGTCGTACAGCGGATATATTTTCCCTAGTAAATTTTTTGGTGTGGGGAAAAAACACCACTGGAGCTTTGACAAACCGGATAAGCCGTAGTGGTTACAAGTGAGCGGAGTACTACATCTAACAGAAAGTATTAAAAAAAAACAACCCGAAGACAATGTACACAGTTATAAAATCACATGTTAGTATAGTTGGTAGTTAAGAAATCTTTAAATAAAGTAACTTTTGATATACTGCTACTAAAACTACTAATATGTAGTTGCAAAATGTAGTTAAAAATAAGTCCCTATCAATTTAATGATAGTTTTTTTTAAATGGAAAAATACAATAAATTGACCAGTTTCTGGTTGTATATAGTCAGGTGTATAGTTTAGTGTGTAGGTTTATTTGTATGTAGTTGAAATAGTGATACATGTTTTGATTTATGCCGTAATATTACAGTCTGTGACGATGGTTGTTTAAAAATGTAAACAATTGGTAGCAATGAGAGTGGCGTCCCCTGGCAAGTGTGTACAGCACGGTGTGTTAGGCAGGAGTAGTGTGTGAACTGGAATGAATGTGAAGGATCGTTGACGGAGTTGTGTTATGGTAAACGGTCTCATTTGCGTGGTGAATTATTTAAACATTCGAGTGTTTAGGAGATCGAATACATTCGTTGGGTCGAATGACAAAGTTCGTTAATCGTGTTCTTTTTAATCTTTGTTCCACCTTGCCCAACGAACCAGGTGTAACATGTTTACTGTAAACTCTTTGTTTTTTTTTATAAATGGGAGAGAATGTACGCTGACATTTAAGACTATAAGAGTATGCTGTTTGTTTGTAGATCTGTATGTACCACTGTGCATTGGTCTATTTTTAGGTCTGTATGTAGGGGTTTTTTTTTATGAACTTTATGTAGGCTACTTCTGTATGTATTTCTCTACTTCAATTAAAAGTCTGTATGTAGGTCTATATATAGTTCTATTTGTATATCTGAATTTGAGACTTTATGCAGAGTTTCTTCCAGGCATCTCTTCAAGGGGAGACACCCCCCCCCCCCCCCAGCCCCCGAAGAAAGTCTACCCCCCGAACAAAATGGAATTTATATAGAAAACATAATTTTACCAGTACCCCCCCCCCCCCGGTAAATGTTGTCCGCCTCCCTCCCCCAACCCCCTCCCCCGAAAATATCAAGTGCCCCCTGGAGAAAAAAGTCTGGAAGAAACACTGACTTTATTGTGTTTGAAGGTGTGTATGTAAGTACGTTTGTAGGTCTGTCGGTAAGTACTACATAGTTCTTTATTGAGTCTGTAAGAATGAGTATGTATGTATCTCTGTATATATCTGTTATAGTTATATTTGTCTGTATGTTGGTCTATATATAAGTGAGTTTTTAGGTCTGTACGAAGATATTATATAGCTCTGTATTGAGTCTGTATGTATGAGTGTATGTAGGTGAGTATGTATTTCTGTACATGCATGTATGTTTTTATGTAAATCTGTATACAGTTCTGTATGTAGGTATGTATGAATGTAGGTCTTAATGTATGTATGTATATGCAGAGGCGTAGCGAGGGGGGGGGGGGGGGGGCGGGGGTGCGGACCGCACCGGGTGACACCATTTAGGGGGGTGACACCAAGGCAAAAAATAGCAAAATGTATAGAAAAATATTTTGAGGGGGGGAGGGGGATGCAAATCGAAAGTTTGAAAGTTTGTCCCCGGGAAAGGTCGCAAAGCTCCTGGGGGGGGGGGGGGGGTGACATCATTAAGTGCCGCACCGGGTGACACCCGACCTCGCTACGCCACTGTGTATATGTGTCTGTATATATGTATGTCTTTATGTAGGTCTGTATATATATATATATATTATGTAGTTGCATGTAGTGATATCAATGAACCGTTTTTTTTTCTATCCATTATACGAAACCTAATCGTATAAGGCTATAAACATATATAATAACTGACACTCTACCTCCCGCATGGCTATATTTTTTTTTTAATTTAATTAATCTTTTTTTTTAAATAGACACCTTACATCTGTCCCTCTTATGTATAGAGCGGAGCCACACACTGCCTGTGAATGATTGAATGACGCGTTGCTGGCATATCGTATACCCACGAGGAATGTGTCTCTGTTTTTGTATGGCAATCCCGAATTAATTTTTTAAATCCGTACACGGCATGCCTTCTTTACACTCTGTCTAGGTTAAATTAACAGCTGTGAGGATTCTGTAAAGCAACATTTAACACTAGCAGTGTAGTTATTTTCCTAATACAAAGCGACTTTTAAATTAACAGTGTAGCTATTTTTATTATATAAAGCGACTTTTAAATTAACCGTGTAGTTATTTTTCTTATGCAAAGCGACTTTTAATTAACAGTGTAATTATTTTTCTTATATAAAACGACCTTTAATTTATCCGTGTGGATTCTGTAAAGCGGCTTATAAATGAACATTATAGTTATGTGGACTCGCTTGACCGACTTTAAAAAGGAACAGTATAGCATGTGAGATTCTGTAAAGCAACTGTATTCCACCTGCCGTTCTTTGTACATACAGGTCGACGGCCATCTAAATAAGTGCAGTATTGATGTAATGAGAGGTTCTGTGCTGTGGTTGGTGGGGTGGAGTAAGTGCGTCTTTTCCCGGCGGGGGGGGGGGGGGGGGGGGGGGAAGAGAGGGTAAGATTTTTTTGACCCCGTGAATCTGGGTGGGGTTAGGCTTTAGGAAATTTAGCATGTATTTTGGAAGTTTAATTTTTTTTTAAAATTGTTGTTTTAAAAAATGGAGAAGGGTTTTTAATGTTGACGTTATTTTGAGTGTTAGGTTTGGCTTTTTATGATTGTAAGGTTGTTGTTGTTGTGAAGTAAAAGCTGTAAAATTGAGTTTTTTTTTTTTTTATGGAAGACCCTTTGAAAGGAACGAATAATGTATGTTATTTCACTATTAGACTGTATAGGATATTATCGATCCTACGATAAACAAAACGTTTAGAGCACTAAAATAAAAAAGGCTCCAAACTTTGCTAGCACGAAAATCA
Source organism: Physella acuta (assembly GCF_028476545.2). Lineage (NCBI taxonomy): Eukaryota > Metazoa > Mollusca > Gastropoda > Physidae > Physella > Physella acuta. Next base: position 152,381 of record NW_026732269.1, read on the forward strand.
TGTTTCTATAGAAGGGAATTACTAAAGTGCTAGGAAGACAAGAGAGGTCAGTTTGAGAACCACTGAGATATGTTCGCTTTTAAGCTGTACTTATCATACGAAAGCGTTTGTTAGAATAATGTCACACAACGATAATATTGTGAGGCTTGTTATTTTACAGTGAGAAGGAAATGTTAATCATACGAGTGTGGGTGTGAGGGGGGGGGGGGGGGCAGATAGGAGGAGACTCTAGGGAGGTACCAATAATGAAGGAGGGGTGTCGGGGAGGTGGACTCAAGGGAGGTGCAAATAATTAGGGGGGTATCAGGAAGGACGAGTCTAGGGAGGTAACCATAATGGGAGGGGGGGGGGTCTGTTAGGAAGGAATGACTCTAGGTAGGTACCAATAATGAGGTGGGGGGGTGTCAGGAAGGACGAGTCTAGGGAGGTAACCATAATGGGAGGGGGGGGGTCTGTTAGGAAGGAATGACTCTAGGTAGGTACCAATAATGAGGTGGGGGGTGTCAGGAAGGACGAGTCTAGGGAGGTAACCATAATGGGAGGGGGGGGTCTGTTAGTAAGGAGGGGTCTAGGTAGGTACCAATAATGAGGAGGTGTAAGGAATGACTCTAGGGAGGTACCAATAATGAGGAGGTGTAAGGAATGACTCTAGGGAGGTACCAATAATGAGGAGGTGTAAGGAATGACTCTAGGGAGGTACCAATAATGAGGAGGTGTAAGGAATGACTCTAGGGAGGTACCAATAATGAGGAGGTGTAAGGAATGACTCTAGGGAGGTACCAATAATGAGGAGGTGTAAGGAATGACTCTAGGGAGGTACCAATAATGAGGAGGTGTAAGGAATGACTCTAGGGAGGTACCAATAATGAGGAGGTGTAAGGAATGACTCTAGGGTGGTACCAATAATGAGGAGGTGTAAGGAATGACTCTAGGGAGGTACCAATAATGAGGAGGTGTAAGGAATGACTCTAGGGAGGTACCAATAATGAGGAGGTGTAAGGAATGACTCTAGGGAGGTACCAATAATGAGGAGGTGTAAGGAATGACTCTAGGGAGGTACCAATAATGAGGAGGTGTAAGGAATGACTCTAGGGAGGTACCAATAATGAGGAGGTGTAAGGAATGACTCTAGGGAGGTACCAATAATGAGGAGGTGTAAGGAATGACTCTAGGGAGGTACCAATAATGAGGAGGTGTAAGGAATGACTCTAGGGAGGTACCAATAATGAGGAGGTGTAAGGAATGACTCTAGGGAGGTACCAATAATGAGGAGGTGTAAGGAATGACTCTAGGGAGGTACCAATAATGAGGAGGTGTAAGGAATGACTCTAGGGAGGTACCAATAATGAGGAGGTGTAAGGAATGACTCTAGGGAGGTACCAATAATGAGGAGGTGTAAGGAATGACTCTAGGGAGGTACCAATAATGAGGAGGTGTAAGGAATGACTCTAGGGAGGTACCAATAATGAGGAGGTGTAAGGAATGACTCTAGGGAGGTACCAATAATGAGGAGGTGTAAGGAATGACTCTAGGGTGGTACCAATAATGAGGAGGTGTAAGGAATGACTCTAGGGAGGTACCAATAATGAGGAGGTGTAAGGAATGACTCTAGGGAGGTACCAATAATGAGGAGGTGTAAGGAATGACTCTAGGGAGGTACCAATAATGAGGAGGTGTAAGGAATGACTCTAGGGAGGTACCAATAATGAGGAGGTGTAAGGAATGACTCTAGGGAGGTACCAATAATGAGGAGGTGTAAGGAATGACTCTAGGGAGGTACCAATAATGAGGAGGTGTAAGGAATGACTCTAGGGAGGTACCAATAATGAGGAGGTGTAAGGAATGACTCTAGGGAGGTACCAATAATGAGGAGGTGTAAGGAATGACTCTAGGGAGGTACCAATAATGAGGAGGTGTAAGGAATGACTCTAGGGAGGTACCAATAATGAGGAGGTGTAAGGAATGACTCTAGGGAGGTACCAATAATGAGGAGGTGTAAGGAATGACTCTAGGGTGGTACCAATAATGAGGAGGTGTAAGGAATGACTCTAGGGAGGTACCAATAATGAGGAGGTGTAAGGAATGACTCTAGGGAGGTACCAATAATGAGGGGGTGTAAGGAATGACTCTAGGGAGGTACCAATAATGAGGAGGTGTAAGGAATGACTCTAGGGAGGTACCAATAATGAGGAGGTGTAAGGAATGACTCTAGGGAGGTACCAATAATGAGGAGGTGTAAGGAATGACTCTAGGGAGGTACCAATAATGAGGGGGTGTAAGGAATGACTCTAGGGAGGTACCAATAATTAGTGGGGGGGGGGGGGGGTGTCAGGAAGGAGTCTAATGAGGGTAACAATTTTAGTTATCAGTAACAAATGGAGACATGTCACTGGGACGTCCATGTGTGACGTCCTTGTGGAATTCAGATCAAACTAAGGTAAAATTCTTAGTGGTTTAAGGTAAGTCAATTTAGTGAAGGAAAGTAGATCAAATCACACGGTATGGATAATAATAACCAGGCGAAATAATGTAAATACTTGACCAAAAAAATCATGAACGGTAACTCACCTGCTTAAAGTAACCTAACTTACATGGAATAATGTAGGTTAATGCACACGGAATAATGTAGGTTAATGCACATGGAATAAAATTGGTTAATGCACATGGAATAATGTAGGTTAATGCACATGGAATAATGCAGGCTAAATCGCATACAATTATGTAGACTAACTCACTTAAATAGTCTAACACACACGGACAAATGTAAACTAGCTCACAAGGGCTCGAGTTGAGAAACGATCGTTTTTAATGGACTAGACTTTTATGGTAGGTACTTGGGGGGAAAGCCTCCAAACGTGGTTCCAAGTAACAATAGCAATAAACTCCTGACAATATGCGCCTTTTGTTCACTGCGATTTATGCCCGGAAAGTACACAATCGAACGGAGATCAATAGCACTGATGGGGAGAGTTCGGCATGTCAAAGGATTCTGTGATCAGAAACATTTCCGGTTAGTGTAAGGTACCTATCAGGTGTGGGTTCGGGGTAGTGTAAAGTGCCTATCAGGTGTGGGTTCAGGGTAGTGTAAGGTGTCTATCAGGTGTTGATTTATGGTAGTGTAAGGTACCTATCAGGTGTGGGTTCAGGGTAGTGTAAGGTACCTATCAGTTGTAGATTCAGGGTAGTGTAAGGTACATATCAGGTGTGGATTCAGGGTAGTGTAAGGTACCTATCAGGTGTGGATTCAGGGTAGTGTGAGGTACCTATCAGGTGTGGATTCAGGGTAGTTGCAGGTACCTATCAGGTGTGGATTGAGACATCCTAACCACTCAAGTCCTGGAACCCAACTCGGGTTAGCTCTACTATTCGACCACGTCAAGTCTGTTAACCTGATTACAATTTTGTTTCTTTTGTTTTTGTTTTATAAATTAAAAGAAATTCTTATCGATTTCCATTTACCACATAACCACATAAGAGATGTAAGGATTATAATCCCATTAAAATATCATTATAATCTCATTTTAACTAACACAAAAATACGACAATGAGAGATTCCTTATTGTTAAACAAAGTGTCGGCTTCTCTTTATATCGAATACATCTTTCGCCTTGTGGGTGTACCGCTAGAAAACAACTTTAAGACACAAACCGGCGAAACGAAATAAAAAAAAATAATGTTATTTATTTGTAATGTCAACAAAATCTATTTTTAGTTTACCCACCTTTATTTCTGAAGTCTATTAAGTCTTATTTTCCAATCTGTTTTGTGATAGTAACACTTTTCTGGAATCTGTTGCGAAAATATCTAAATTATACTCGTTATCTCCCTAACCACCGTATTAATAACTGTTCCTTAACTGAAATGATTGCCACAACGAATGTGTAATTCCTTAAATGAAGTGTCTGTCAGTGTATGTAACCTATTGCATTTCTTGCATGGTTGGCCGGCGATATTTTTCAATTACCCAGTTGACAACCCAAGCGGAAAATGACATGTTCATTCAAACAGAGGCGTCGCGACCCTTCCCGGCGCCTGAGGACAAACTTCTGATTTCCACCCCCCCCCCCTCAAACTTTCGATTTGCAACCGCCCCTACCTCAAACTTTTGATTTGCCCCCCCCCCCCCCCACCTCAAACTTTCGATTTGCACCCCCCTCTCAAACTTTCGATTTCCACCCCCCCCCCCCCTCAAACTTTCGATTTGCACCCCCCCCTTCAAACTTTCAATGTGTTTTTCCAACCCATTTTGACGCCCCCTAAGGTCGGCGCCCAGGGAAATATGTCCCCCCCCCCCCCCCCCCCTTCTAGCTACGCCTCTGCATTCAAGCAACCATTAGCTCGAAGTGTAACATCGCCTGTTTAATTTAACTAGACGATCCCAGTTTCACAATCAACATAATAATTTTGTAAATATAAATCTTATTTACATTTAATATTACAGTATAACCAGGCAACATCCAACAATAATCGCTCGCTAATTGTTTTTGATCGATTGTCGCCTGAACGACTTTGACGAAAGGACGTAACTGTACACGAATATCAGCAGGAGTTGCATCCCTGGATTAGAGAATTTAGAGGGCTGAAACTAAACACCACATCTAGCTACGTTTCTTTGAGAACCGCTGGTTCAACATAACGCGGTTAGCGCGTGCAAATACGGTTCACGCGATAGGTCAAATTATTCAACACTTCTGCTTTATAATAATTATTTGTTGATTATATTTATTCGTAATATAATTTAAATTTATCGTAAAGCTAAAATAAATACTTAATTAATGATGCCTTAGTGTCTTAACTTTACCCCTGCTTAACACATTATTAAAAAAAATTAAAAAATTAAAAAACCTGCCCTTTGAACTTAGGAAGATTTGCGATGATGCAGAAGAACCATTCAGTTGATGTTTACTTGCATGTAAGTTTCAGCCATGAAATCCTTAACGTGCTGTAACATGTAAGTTACAACCTTGAAATCCTTAACATTCTGTAAACAAAAGTTACCCGTACGAGAGATGTTTCCTGTACTCCTGTTTTCCACGCTCGAGTAATTCTTAATTTCCTGTAATGGAACTAGAGGATGAACTGTCGCATTGATTCCAGCGTTAAATTTGTTGTTTGTCGATCTCTTGTTCAAAGTGAAGTGTGGACAATAGACAATAGGAAATCATTGAATTTGGAGGTCTTTGTTGTGATATTTTGATCACATTTCATGGAGATCAACATAGCAAGCTTATTTCTTCTACAAAGTACACGCTGGAGTGTGCGATTAATCAACGATTATTTAAGGTTCCAGGTTCCAGTTGAAGCCATAACATCAGGGTCTAAATATATATCATACAATATTAGGTAAGCTATAACATAAAACATAAGAGAGGTAAGCCATAAAAGCAACATCAGGGGTCGTAAGCCATAACATACAACATCAGGGGACGTAAGCCATAACATACAATATCAGGGAGGTAACCCATAACATACAACTTCATGGCAGTTCATTGTGTTCTACGATCTGTAACACATATTTATATTTTGTTACAAAGAATGTTTATCTCTGTCATGAAACAAATATATAAAAAAAAATATTAAACGTGTAAGTATGTGAAACGGCTGCTCAAAAGGGAAGATAGTCTGATTGGAACTCTCTCATTTTACTATACAAGTCATCCATTCTACTTACAATATCACTTTCTTTTCAAATCCAAATGCATTTCAGCTCCATCTATAAATCTATTTCCTTAAAACACAAATTTCTTCAAATTATGATTCAAATTTTTTAGTCTACCTTGTTTTTGGATCAGGTTCTGATTTAGAGACTGACATGCTAATCATGGAGTGAGGATGGAAAAAACAAAATGGAAAATCCCGTATTTTGTGACCACGTCATATAGTGTGTCAACCCTATGTCCAGCCGCTTTAACATAAGGCAGGTATTCATTATAGCTGAGTTGACTCAGGGATGACCTACAGGATCCAAACTCAAGCTCTTTCATGCTAGCAGTCGAACGCTCTACCATACGAACATGCCTTCTGTTATATTATAAAAGACACCCTATTTATTATCTATTCAAAGTTTTTAATAGCTATCTCATTAATGTTAATTTCAAGATAGTAGTACTTTTTTATAATCTCAAAGAAATAAATCTAACCGCTGTGTACAGAACAAGAACCATTAGTACACAACGTAAATAAACGGAAGATATTTTAATCTCTTTCTCTCGTATATTCATTTGTTGCTATACCTTCCCTACACATAATAAGCGCAAATACATACGCGTCAATTGTCTGTCTCATTAGTTAATTAGTTATCTCACAATGATGTCGGATGCTAGACAGCATTGTGTTTTAACTCAATATCGAACAGCGTCGATTTAATAAGAATGTAATTTTTCTGTCTATTATGACGGTTAACCATGGTTTGAAAAAAAAAACGAATCAAGGGATATAACAGAGTAATTAAAAATGTTTAAAGATCTTCATAATAGTCTCGCCTGTAATTTTCAGTCGTGCCCTTCTTTAGCTCCTAGTCCAAAAAAAAAAATACAACAAATTTATTGTATACCAGTGGCGTAGGCAGGGGGGGGGGGGTTTAGGGGGGTCATACCCCCCATAGACCCCTCGGTATATATAAAAAGTATGAGGGGGGGGGGGGGTGCAAATCGAAAGTTTGAGGGTGGGGGGGTGCAAATCGAAAGCTTGAGGGGAGGGGTGCAAATCGAAAGTTTGTCCCCGGGTAAAAATTGGAACCCCCTCTTGAGACGACCCTGGCTACGCCACTGTTGTATACGGAACATAAAGGATGCATGGTAATTGTGATAAAAATCGATATCGAGAAGTTGGACAATTTTGTCGCTTTATAATTTTTCTGAGCCAGACAAACTTTGTTTTTCAATCCTGTCTGTATTTGTGTATGTATTTGTGTATGTAAACACGTTTACTTGAGTACCGCTTCAGTTAAGTTGACCAAAATTCATATATAAGTACATTGATACCACTAGATTCGAGTTTAATTCGTTCCGTTACATTGCTCGTATGTCAAAATGTTCGTATCTCGAAGCAGTTTTCTCCATTAAAATTAATTGAAATGCCTTTAATCAGTTTTAGCCTTCAAAATGCCACCCCAGTTGTTTTTAACTATGAAAAGTCCATTTATACATGACAAAAATGGTTTAATATGAGGGCTAATGCAAAGAAAACAACTAGTTTTATAAAGTGTATTTACCTTAAAAATCAGCCACTTGCGCTTACTAAAGAAAAAGGTGTAGGTGTAGACTCTGTTGTGTTGACGGGAGGGGGGGGGGGCGGTATATTTTATTCGGGGGGTGGGGTGGTGGGGGGAAGAGATGCATGGAAGAAACTCTGCGCGGGAGCTTCACTTCGTTCATTTACTCACTGTTTGTGAGTTTCACTCAGTTTTGCTCAATGCTTTTCTCTTCGTTGGTCTTTTTTTTCTTCTCACTTTCCCCACTTTTCCACGCATAAATTAGGTATGTGTCAATAAATAGCTTGTTTGGGCTGTTTCTTTTCCACGAACTGTTACACCCGCTTATCCGGTTACTCGTATCTCAAGTTTTGTTCGTATGCCGAAGCAAATTTTAGCCCGCTCGACAGCTCGTATCTCAAGTTTTGTTCGTATGTCGAAGCATATTTTAGCCCACTCGACAGCTCGTATCTCAAGTTTTGTTCGTATGTCGAAGCCAATTTTAGTCCGCTCGACAGCTCGTATCTCAAATTTTGTTCGTATGTCGAAGCCAATTTTAGTCCGCTCGACAGCTCGTATCTCAAATTTTGTTCGTATGTCGAAGCCAATTTTAGTCCGCTCGTATCTCAACAATTGCGTATGTCGGGACACTCCTGTATCAAGCCAGCACTGTATTATGTCAAATCTGTGGTTTTCTATTTCCGGTAACAGTAAGTTGTACTTACTCCACTTCTGGTCTCTCTAAAGCCAATGACTTGTAAGTTAGGTGGACGAAATTTCAAATTTTAGTACATGTATTAGAATATATGACAAAGTTTCTGTCAAATTTTAAACGATTCCTTTACAAAAATAAAATTTCTTGGCCTCTTGGAAAAAGCCAGTGCACCCCTGCTCGTTCGAACTTTTCACAATATGTAAACGTAATTTAATTAGATAAGAGACGCTGGTAAACATTCTTTTTTAACGATACCTAAATGTAACTTAATTAGATAAGCTACGCTAGTGAATATTTGTTTTTTTTTCACAATACCTAAAAGTAATGTAATTTAATTAGATAAGCGACGCTAGAAAACATTTATTTTTTCACAAATCCTAAATGTAACTTTTCTATTGTAGCTGGTGGTTAAGTTATAATACAAAATCATACACGTAAAATCAAATTTGTATTGGACAGAGGTTTAAAAATAGATTTATTGTTTCTATTTGGTTCAGGTAAATCTCAAGATCCTGGTGGATCCTGTTGGCGGGTGTCACGTGACCAGCTCCGTGTTTAGCCGTTGGTGCAGGACTGGCAGGAGTTGCAGTAGTCACAGTAGCACTGATAGCTCCAGACGTAGTTGCCGGAGTCGTCGATGTAGTAGAAGCTGTCGGTTCGGTAGCCCTGGGGGTGGAGGGGGTAGAAGGGGTAGAGGGGGTAGAGAGGGTAGAGGGGGTAGAGGGGGTAGAGGGGGTAGAGGGGGTAGAGGGGGGTAGAGGGGGTAGAGGGGGTAGAGGGGTAGAGGGGGTAGAGGGGGTAGAGGGGGTAGAGGGGGTAGAGGGGGTAGAGGGGGTAGAGGGGGGTAGAGGGGGTAGGGGTAAGGAGAGATGGATAGTTGAGTAAATATTGAAAAGTAATAGCACTATTCTACGTTCTCAAGTTGATGGTATGTCAATTTCTATCGTATCCAGCCCAGACAAATGGTATTTCAGAAGTAAAAAAAAATTCCCTCCCCCCACGTCCATTAACAGAAATCTTATAATCCTATTTGTAATGTACTTTAATGTTTCAACACCAGTTGTTAAGTTTTCCCTTTCAAACCTGACGGTCTATGAGGCAAGTGAAGTAGAGTTCACTTGTTTCTGTGACCTCGACATATGAAGAGATAGTGTGGTCAGCACTATGCCCAGCCGCCTTTACTTTCCCTAATGTGAGTTAGGTACCCATCAGAGTTGGGTGGACTCAGGGACGGTCTACTGACTTGAACCTGGATTCGAACTCGAGACTTACGGGTTAGCAGTCCAGCTCTCTACCGCTAGCAGCCGATCTACACTTAACTCTATGCTTCCCCCAAATATAATTGTAATAATATGTTTAGTTTAACCAGTGCCGGCGCCAGGTTATTTAGCGACCTAGGCAAAAAATGTATTAAAAGCGCCCCCTCCCCTCGCAATTTTTTTCGCGCCCCGTATTATGAGAGGCGTAACGAACCTTCCCGGCGCCCCGGGACAAACTTTCGATTTGCACCCCATCAAACTTTCGATTTGCACCCCCCCCCCTCAAACTATCGATTTGTTTTTCCAACCCATTTTTACGCCCCCCCCCCTCCCTACGGACAGCGCCCTAGGCGACCGCCTAGTTCGCCTTATAGTCAGCGCCGGCCCTGACATTAACTGTCAAGTGAACATTCAGTAAAAAATCTTATAAAATAAGAATACGTAGCATAAATCCACCGAAAATAAATCTTGATAGTCTATTATCGGAAAAGTCTTTCAAACAGTTCGATAGAGAACTGCTACATCTTGATAGTTGGTCTAGAAATGGAAGTAAAACTAGACAAGACTCACATATCTGATGTTGTAGGGGTTGTTCCAGTTCCATCTGCCGTTGGGGAAAGGGGCGTTGTTGGCCAGGCACTGATGTAGGGGGAGGACGATGTTCAGGAAAGGCACGACAGCAGGGTTAAAATACACCTGGAGACATGAACAGGTAGCATGCTTAGAATTAGTATACCTTGAGAGATTAACCGATAACGTACAGTAATTGTATAATTGTAGAGCGAAACTATTCTACAAAACCTTATTTTTAGAGATTTAACTATAGCCACAACTTTTCAGCTTATTGTAAAAAGAGATAGAGAAGGCCCCGTCCTTTATACAACCAGTGTTTCTTCCAGACTTTTTTCTCCGAGGGGTACTTGATATTTTCAGGGGGGGGGTCAACATTTTCAGGGGGGGGGGGGCGGACACTATTAAAAGTATATGTTTACTATATAAATTCCATCTCGTTCGGGGGCGGTAGACTTTCATCGGGGTGGGGGGGGCTCTGCCCTCAAAGAGATGCTTGAAAGAAACTCTGTATACAATAATACTTCCTTTTATAACCTAAATCTCTCCACTTAACCTAGGTAGTGAAGGCCTCGTCTTTTATACAAAGATACCCTCTGGGTACAGAAAGCCCCGTCCTTTATACAACGATCATCACGATTAAAATAAAAACTTTTCACCTACCCTGGGCAGAGAATTCCCCCAGTCCCTGGTCTGCAGGTAGATGGGGGTGGTGCCAGTGATGCCCGCACGGTTGGGTATCGAGTTGGTGACGTTGACTAGCTTGATGCAGGAGGCTGGAAACGGTCCAGACGAGCGGTACCTGGAGGTACAAGGGGTGATATAGAGAATACCTAAAGCAGCAGGGAGTGAGCGTATAGTTGGGGAGGAGGGTGTAAAGAAACCGGGTTGGGTGGGGGTGGGTGGGGCGGCAAGCGCATCGTTGTATTTAATAACTGTGGAAACTTGTGGGGCGGAGGTGTACTAGTGGACTTACCCGTGGGGTGGAGGTGCACTAAAGGACTTACCCGTGGGGTGGAGGTGTACTAGTGGACTTTCCCGTGGGGTGGAGGTGTACTAGTGGACTTACCCGTGGGGTGGAGGTGTACTAGTGGACTTACCCGTTGGGTGGAGGTGTACTAGTGGACATACCCGTGGGGTGGAGGTGTACTAGTGGACTTACCCGTGGGGTGGAGGTGTACTAGTGGACTTACCCGTGGGGTGGAGGTGTACTAGTGGACTTACCCGTGGGGTGGAGGTGTACTAGTGGACTTACCCGTGGGGTGGAGGTGTACTAGTGGACTTACCCGTGGGATGGAGGTGTACTAGTGGACTTACCCGTGGGGTGGAGGTGCACTAAAGGACTTACCCGTGGGGTGGAGGTGTACTAGTGGACTTACCCGTGGGATGGAGGTGCACTAAAGGACTGACCCGTGGGGTGGAGGTGTACTAGTGGACTTACCCGTGGGGTGGAGGTGTACTAGTGGACTTACCCGTGGGGTGGAGGTGCACTAAAGGACTTACCCGTGGGGTGGAGGTACACTAAAGGACTTTCCCGTAGGGTGGGGGTGTACTAGTGGACTTACCCGTGGGGTGGAGGTGTACTAGTGGACTTACCCGTGGGGTGGAGGTGTACTAGTGGACTTACCCGTGGGGTGGAGGTGTACTAGTGGACTTACCCGTGGGATGGAGGTGCACTAAAGGACTTTCCCGTAGGGTGGAGGTGTACTAGTGGACTTTCCCGTGGGGTGGAGGTGTACTAGTGGACTTACCCGTGGGGTGGAGGTGTACTAAAGGACATACCCGTGGGGTGGAGGTGTACTAGTGGACTTACCCGTGGGGTGGAGCTGTACTAGTGGACTTACCCGTGGGGTGGAGGTGTACTAAAGGACTTACCCGTGGGGTGGAGGTGTACTAGTGGACTTACCCGTGGGGTGGAGGTGTACTAGTGGACTTACCCGTGGGGTGGAGCTGTACTAGTGGACTTACCCGTGGGGTGGAGGTGCACTAAAGGACTTACACGTGGGGTGGAGGTGTACTAGTGGACTTACCCATGGGGTGGAGGTGTACTAGTGGACTTACCCGTGGGGTGGAGGTGTACTAGTGGACTTACCCGTGGGGTGGAGGTGTACTAAAGGACTTACCCGTGGGGTGGAGGTGTACTAGTGGACTTACCCGTGGGATGGAGGTGCACTAAAGGACTTACCCGTGGGGTGGAGATGTACCAGTGGACTTACCCGTGGGGTGGAGGTGTACTAGTGGACTTTCCCGTAGGGTGGAGGTGTACTAGTGGACTTACCCGTGGGGTGGAGGTGCACTAAAGGACTTTCCCGTAGGGTGGAGGTGTACTAGTGGACTTACCCGTGGGGTGGAGGTGTACTAGTGGACTTACCCGTGGGGTGGAGGTGTACTAAAGGACTTACCCGTGGGGTGGAGGTGTACTAGTGGACTTACCCGTGGGGTGGAGGTGTACTAGTTGACTTACCCGTGGGATGGAGGTGCACTAAAGGACTTTCCCGTAGGGTGGAGGTGTACTAGTGGACTTACCCGTGGGGTGGAGGTGTACTAGTGGACTTATCCGTGGGGTGGAGGTGTACTAGTGGACTTACCCGTGGGGTGGAGGTGTACTAGTGGACTTACCCGTGGGGTGGAGGTGTACTAGTGGACTTACCCGTGGGGTGGAGGTGCACTAAAGGACTTACACGTGGTATGGAGGTGTACTAGTGGACTTACCCATGGGGTGGAGGTGTACTAGTGGACTTACCCGTGGGGTGGAGGTGTACTAGTGGACTTACCCGTGGGGTGGAGGTGTACTAAAGGACTTACCCGTGGGGTGGAGGTGTACTAGTGGACTTACCCGTGGGGTGGAGGTGTACTAGTGGACTTAACCGTGGGGTGGAGGTGTACTAGTGGACTTACCCGTGGGGTGGAGGTGTACTAGTGCACTTACCCGTGGGGGTGGAGGTGTACTAATGGACATACCCGTGGGGTGGAGGTGTACTAGTGGACTTACCCGTGGGGTGGAGGTGTACTAGTGGACTTACCCGTGGGGGTGGAGGTGTACTAATGGACATACCCGTGGGGTGGAGGTGTACTAGTGGACATACCCGTGGGGTGGAGGTGTACTAATGGACATACCCGTGGGGTGGAGATGTACCAATGGACTTACCCGTGGGGTGGAGGTGTACTAGTGGACTTACCCGTGGACTTACCCGTAGGGTGGAGGTGTACTAGTGGACTTACCCGTGGGGTGGAGGTGTACTAGTGGACTTACCCGTAGGGTGGAGGTGCACTAAAGGACTTACCCGTGGGGTGGAGGTGCACTAAAGGACTTACCCGTTGGGTGGAGGTGTACTAGTGGACTTACCCGTGGGATGGAGGTGCACTAAAGGACTTACCCGTGGGGTGGAGGTGTACTAGTGGACTTACCCGTGGGGTGGAGGTGTACTAGTGGACTTACCCGTGGGGTGGAGGTGTACTAGTGGACTTACCCGTGGGGTGGGGGTGTACTAGTGGACTTACCCGTGGGGTGGAGGTGTACTAGTGGACTTACCCGTGGGGTGGGGGTGTACTAGTGGACTTACCCGTGGGGTGGGGGTGTACTAGTGGACTTACCCGTGGGGTGGAAGTGTACTAGTGGACTTACCCGTGGGGTGGGGGTGTACTAGTGGACTTACCCGTGGGGTGGAGGTGTACTAGTGGACATACCCGCGGGGTGGAGGTGTACTAGTGGACTTACCCGTGGGGTGGAGGTGTACTAAAGGACTTACCCTTGGGGTGGAGGCGTACTAGTGGACTTACCCGTGGGGCGGAGGTGTACTAGTGGACTTACCCGTGGGGTGGGGGAGCATCTGGCACAGTGTTGTATGCAGTACTGGCCACCCTGGACAGGCATTTGTCGTAACGCTTGACACAGAAGTCTGGAAGAATTTAATTGAATGAGTCACACGTTGAAATATTTTGTTTATTTTTCAAACTTGATTTCATAGATTAACTACTAAAGAGGTATAAAATATGAACGATGTTGTATTTTTACTTTTATATTTACCTGTACACAGGTATAAATTACTTTAAATTACCTTCACCACGTTAAACATACTGTTAAATCTACGTGTACAACATCAAGTAAAGTTCCCTTTCGAACCTGACGGTCTATGGGGCTAGTGAAGTAGAGTCCTTATGTAACTGTGATCTCGGCTTATGAAAGGATAGTCTGATCAGCAGCCTTTATTTTCCCGAACGTGACTTAGGTAGGTACCCAACCGAGCTGGGTGAACTTAGGGTAGTTCGACTTGATCCAAGATTCGAACTAGAGACTCTCGGGTTATTAGTCGCATGCTGTACCATTCAACAACGCAGTCCATTAATTACCACGGTAAACCATAAAGTTATATCTACCATCTACTCACCATCAAGACCACCGGGTCCACATCTCTGGCAGAAGTTGAGCGACAACCCCAATCGTGGCATGTAACAGGCCTGGCTTTGGACACCAGCAACCAGTAGTGTCACGACAACGGTGCCTAGCAGGATAAATAGTCTGGAACAATTTTTAAAATAAATATAAATAGAGATTCAAATTAAAATTCACCAAATTGTGTGGTTGCAGTCCTTTGCTCCCCAGGGGCCACAAAGGAATGATGATGATGATGAAATTAGGGTATTATAATTTCATTGTATACTATTTGTAAAATATGGTAAAACAACGAGTATAACTGATTCCAGTTTCAAAAGCAATGGAAAATCTTGTCGAATCTATAATATTTATCAAGTAAAATATTTTGGCATCAAATGTATTTAAACCAAACAGTAGCATGTAGAACCGACCTATCATATTGGAAAACTTTACACGTTTAATTAAAAAGTGCTTAAAAACGGGGTTTATAATAAACAACGACACAGAAAAGCACTATTATGGGTTATGTACACGTGATTAAAAAGTTATATATATATATATATATATATGAAACCCGACCTAACGTCCCACTGCTATTTAAAATGATTTGGTTATGTAATTAGTTTAATTACTTTAGCAGATAATAAGTGTGCTTTGGGGGGAGCGGGGTGGATAGGGAGGGGGTTGCAATAAAGTTTGATTGTTCGGGTGTTCTTTAGATGTCGGTTTGATGGTTAAAATAACACGCTAGTGTGGGGTGGGCTCAGTGGGTACATGGGGCAGTCGGTAACAGTCGTTGACGGAGGTGTGAGCTGTGGGTGATGTGGGAGGTGTGTACTGTGGGGAGGTGTGATGTTAGGTAATGTGGTTTATGGTGGGGTAGGAGTAGGTTTATTAAGTCCAAGACAGTATCTAGAATCTAGTTAAGATTGGAATATGGTGTGTATTGGGGTGTATTGAGGTATTTTGAACCGTGTGACTAAAACAATATATGGTGTGAGTTTTGTGAGATATGTGAATTGTATGTGAGTTGGGATTTGTGTCAAGCGGGTTTCGAATGGTGTGGGAATGACTGTGTAATGTGATAGATGACTGAGTTGTATGAGTTAAATACAGCAAGGCCATAAGTAGGTATACACACAAGTGAGTTAAGAAAACTAAATTTATTTAAATTTTAAATTTACTGTTTTATACTTTGTTGTTGTTGAACATAAGCAAATTCATACATCAAAATTAAAACTTAAACCATCATGTGATTCTTTACTGCGTGTAGCACTAAAGCTTGTGGTGATGTTTAAGACACCAGAGGAAAGCACATTCACGTTGAACACAATATATTGTGTGTCACATTACTTACAAACCTTTGTCACGTCACTTGTTGGCATGTCTTGCTGTAAATGTGTTTCTCCCACACGTAGACCTACAAGAAACTACAAATAAACGGATAGTTGTTACACATTCTTCTGCCTAAAGAAACCAGACTATAAAAATACTGAATGTCAAAAAGATGATATATATTAATAATCCTCTTGTCATTCATTTCCGTTTGATAAATGTTAACAACAGCCTTAGTGTAAGAAAAACAATATAGGCCTACATTAAGTGCCTATATCATAAACATTTTATGAAAACAATTTGTAGTAAAATTACTTGGATATTTGCTGTGATATTTTTTTTAATAAATCAAAATGTGTCAGCTAATTCAAAACTCAGTGAAGTTTTTTTTTGGTTGACATAGGGGACGTAACTAAAGAATTATACAACTAAAAGTAATTTAATTCCCTTATTTATATCACTATTTGCAACATGAATGTAAACGCAAACTTGTTTTTATAACTTGTTTTGATGAAAATGGTGAAAGGCTGAAAGTTAAAATATCGAAAACAAAATATTAATTTGATACATCCAACACTACTATTAACGTATGTTAATGAACTGCTGGCGAAATAATAAATTTAGTCCGATACTAATATGCTAAAATCTGAATAATCCGTACAGACTAAATATTAGAATCCAATAGGCATACTTCTGAATTACTTAGTACAGTGGGGGGGGGGGGGGGGGTGTTAGGGTGCAAATCGAAAGTTTGACGGGGGGGGGGGGGGGGGAGTGGTGCAAATCGAAAGTTTGTCCCCGGGTAAAAATTGGAACCCCCCCCCCCCCTCTTTGAGACGATCCTGGCTACGCCACTGACTTGTATATTTCAGAAATTATCTTGATGCTTATAGAAATTGCATTAGCAACAGTTCAAAATTTGCTTTAGGTGTTTAAAAATAAGGTACTTTGTGAATTTCACATTTTAACTATCACATAAAAAAAACGTATATTAATTGTATTAATATTTTAAAAATCATGTTTAATTAGTTGCTTCTCGTTTTATTGATTTTTTTTAAATACAAGGACGATGAGTTCAACGCAATGCTTGTCATTGATTATTCTTTTATCCCTCACACGAACACACACACACGCACACACACACACAAACGCACACACACACGCACACACGCACGCACATACCTCCCATTCAAATTTTTTTTTTTGCTTCAATAAAAAAATATCTTTCGTCTTTTATGTCATGTTACTGACGTCATCATCAATGCAAGAGGTAACAAAAGCTCAGGAAAAAAATGCACGGAAAACACATTTCATTTTTTCTCATAACTGTTTTTTTTTTAACCGCCACAAATTTTGATTTGTTAACCATTTATCACAGTTCATCAATTTAAAATGAACTGCGGAATAATGCAAACTAAAAATAATTAAAAACTGAGTAATCATTCGCCCATTTTGAATAATTGATTGAACTGTGTTCTTGAACCAACTTTTTTGATGATAAGTCGTCAATGTAATTAAATCATTGTTGATGATTGATTAGTGTAATTAAATCCTTCGTGATTCTGAGACTCTTACGCAAGTCAACCTGTCTATTGATGTGTTTTATCATTCCGCTACATAGTGCTATATAGTGTGTAGTGTCTGTGGTAGCTAGTGGGTTGAATACACACGTATGTTGCTGTCAATCTGCTACATAGTGCTATATGAGGTAACGTGTATGTGGAAGCTAGGGGGTTGTTGTTCAGATAACGCGCATTGATTTTTGTTATAGATGGTTGAGTTTAAAGTGAACTTGATTATCCGTATTATGAAATTAATACATAATTTCACAGTTTTACATAAAATGCTACTTCTTCTTCGTTCTTAATTTTTAGTGTTGGGAGGGATCGAGCCTTATCTGCCAGAGGGTTTGAACTCGAGACTTTTTTTTTTCAAATTTATCAACCAAGAGCTTTACCGATTCGACCACGCCGACCCCGAAAAGCCTTTACCCTAACCATGCCATAACGATAAGCCGAGCCTTAAAACGTTTTATGTAATACAAGCTTTAGATTAAGGACAAGATCTGCTAAACTGAAGCTAAAGGAGACCCATAAAAAATAATATTTTATAAACACTGATCTCTGAAATCAAATGTATTTAGTACTGATATTAACTAATTATATCAATTTTTATCAAATAATTATAAAACATAATATCTATAAAAAATAAAATAAAATAAAACATCCTGTAACTGTATATTAAAATGCTGCGAGTATGCTACGAGTAATTGAACTCACTCTCTTTTCTTCTCGCTACGATGACAGCCCGTTTCTCATGAACGCTTTCAATTCACCCACCCCTCAAGTCAGTTTAATGAGCTAAATCCTATTGAACACCAGCTCCAATAAACATCGATTTGTTTCCTGAGCGAGCCTCCACTGATACAGTGTGTCTAACCGGCAGGCAGCGATCGATGGCCAGCTTTTTGTCCATCTCTAGCGTAGAGAGGATCGTTCGTCCGCGTTTTTTCAAACACCGGCAATTCTACTCTAGAAGCTATTAAACTAAAAAGCTGCTAACAGCTACAAATTCCAGCTTTTAGGTGATATAGCGGAGACCTGTATTTAGTTTGATTTATATATGAAGTTAAAAAATCAACCTATAATTTTTTTTTCGAATCATTAAAATGTCGCCTTTTGTAGGAATAATCATCTTTGTATGAAGTTTTTCTGGCGAATAGTTTGTATACGTTTTCAACCAGAAAAAGGCAGATAGATGAAGGTGTAGTAGGGAGGTTTCATTTCTTCATGTGACCGTGACAACGTTGGACTTTGTGCGTAGTTAGCATCTTTCAGGATATAAAATAAGAATTGAACGAAACACGCCGTGTTGTTAATTGGTGGATCTGGATATGATCGTAGTTTTAGATAGCGGTATCTGAGTGGTCAATCATTGTCTGAGTGGTCAAGCAGTGTCCGAGTGGTCAATCAGTGTCCGAGTGGTCAAGCAGTGTCCGAGTGGTCAAGCAGTGTCCGAGTGGTCAAGCAGTGTCCGAGTGGTCAAGCAGTGTCCGAGTGGTCAATCAGTGTCCGAGTGGTCAAGCAGTGTCCGAGTGGTCAAGCAGTGTCCGAGTGGTAAAGCAGTGTCCGAGTGGTCAAGCAGTGTCCGAGTGGTAAAGCGGTGTCCGAGTGGTCAAGCGGTTGAACTCGCTATTGTTAACGTGAAAGACCAGAACACGAAACCCGGGCACGATAAGGTAGGTCGTCTCCAGATGGAGATGGATTTCACGTCCAGTGCGATGTATTTCGGGGGGGGGGAATCAAAACACAGGTGAAAATTTACGGGTCTAGCGACTTGTAATAAAAGTGAGAGCAAAGCTTGATCGAATCTTTATCCTGTTTCTGATCGCCTTTCTAACGAGCGTTGATTGAGCTGGTATTTACCGTAACCAGAAATAGAGCAGATTATTACACGTGTTTTGTGTACACACTGTGTACGTGGACATGACAACATGGAGGGTCAGTGGACCCTAAGGCGTGCGTGGTTCTAGTTTTCTGGAGCTTCGTCTCTTAAAGAAATATTGTTCGGAGTCTTACAATTTTTATGAGAGAGACGTAATGAAATAGATAAATATTGAATCGAATCTGGCGGTGTGATTTGTGAATAAAAATTTCATTTAATTCGTAAATCAGCATTAAAATGAGTGTTTTATAAAAATTGCTACATTAAATTCTTAAGACAGCATTAAAAACTGTATTTTATGAATATTATTACAGTTCATTCTTAAAGCGGTATAGTAAACAAGTTAATACAAAGTCTAGTGACAATTTAAGCGCAATTTCCTTATGTTATCCATAACAATTTTTAATTTTTTGTGACCGAACGAAAGGATATTTTTTTGTGCTAAAAAAAAAGACAACTATATTAACCTATATCAACGGAAATTTATTTTAACGAGTAGGCCTACACGATGCTCAGTTTAAAAAAGTAGTAATTAATTTGTTGTGACCGAACGAAAGGATATTTTTTTAAACTTTCTTCTGCAATATTGTTCAAAATTATGGCAGGAATCGATTAGTAAATGTTTGAAGGCGCTAAGTGGTCTGGTTGCCGAGATATGGGCTAAAAACTGCATTTTCTTTTCGAGGTTTTTTGGCTTTTCCGGGAAATCCAGGAAGGAATTCCGGGAATTTTTTTGGCCCACAATCATCCTCGGAACTTGCTTAACATGTTTGCTTTTGGAACTAGTCCTTGATATTGCTTCGTTGAGGAGGAGATACCACTTAAAGCTGCGGACACACATCCATCCATTCATTCATACATCCAGAAATGACGAGTTAATAATCGCAATTGTCCGTATGGAAATTGCGCTAAAAAGTGTATTTTATTAATATTGTTAATTTAAAGCAGAATAGAAAAAAGTGTGTTTTATAAATTATATTGTTACAATTAATTCTTAAAGCAGAATAGAAAATAAAGTGTTGTAAGTAGTATATTAGGTCACTTTTGATTATTATTTGGGTGGCGCAAAGGTTATATAGCAAAATACTCGCAGGGTGAAGGAGCCGGTGGCGCAAAGACATATAGCAAAATACTCCCTAGGGTGGCGCAAAGACATATAGCAAAATACTCCCTAGGGTGGCGCAAAGACATATAGCAAAATACTCCCTAGGGTGGCGCAAAGACATATAGTAACATACTCCCAGCCTGGGGCAGACAGAGGGGGAGGGAGGGAGAGGGGGAGGGGAGAGGGGGAGTGGTGATGGGGGTGGGGGGTGGAGAAGAGTGGGGTGGTGGGGGAGAGGGGGAGTGGTGGTGGTGGTGACCTGGGGGTGGGGTGGGGGTGGATGTACAAAGACATATAGTAAAATTCTCCACCACCTGGTAGAGGGTGGTGGAGCAGTGGGGGTGGGGGGTGGAGAAGAGTGGGGGAGAGGGGGAGTAGTGGTGACCTGGGGGTGGTGGTGGTGGCGCAGCAAGGGGTTTGTTTATTTGATTTCTTTGTATGTATGTTTAATAGTAAACGGAGAGGGGTGGTTGAGGGTAGGGGTGAGTAATGATGGGTTTGAGGGTAGGGGTGTGCTAGTTGTACTTTGTGAATAACATCCATTAACCAGACATGTAACACCTGTTACGTATCGACCGCCCGCGAAGTTTTCAGGGCTGTGCGTTTTTTTTAATGGGAATGTATTGATCGCACCCACGGGGCCATCACACCTAATTAAATTTTTGTTATGCTTCACCGAGTTTCCCCCGCTCGGTTGACGGGTTATGGTAATTAACGACGTACATTAAGTGCCTCTCCGCGAAGCTAGCGTTAAGTGTGGGAACACCTGTTACCACGTTAATCGATTTTACCGATCGCTTTGTTAGCTCCGCGAAGTACGTAGGTCATTATGCAACAGCTGTTGTGCGACAGCTGGTCCCGCGCTTTCCACTAACAGGTATACGGACAGTGTCATAGGATTTTTGATCGAGTAAAGAAATAGTATTGAGCGACCCGGGTCGAGCCCGTGTGTTGTATGTAGTTGGTATATCCATGTTTTGTTGTTGGTTGGTGTAGAGTTTATACGAGGGTCGGTGAAGTTTTCACCGAGGTTGGTTTTGAACTCGGACCATGCATGTTTAGGAATTGCTAGGTGTAGAGTTTATACTAGGGTGGTATGGTTTTGGTTTTACCATTGCTTGGTTCAAAGTTGTTACATGTATGCTTTGGAGTTGGTAGGTTTCAAACCTGCCTCGGTGAAGTTTTCACCGAGGCAGGTTACAAAGTTGATACAGGCAGGTTTTGGAAGTGTTAGGGGCCGAATCCATACTAGAGTGGGAAGGATTTTGTTTTCACCGAGTGATGTTGGTACACGGATGTTTTGGAAGGGGTTGGTGTAGAGTCTATACTATGGTCGGTGAAGTTTTCACCGAGGCAGGGTTCGAAGCTAGACCATGTATGTTTAGGAATTGTTAGGGGTAGAGTTTACACTAGAGTCGAGGGAGTTTTGTTAACACCGAGGCATGTTGGTACATACATGTTCTTGGAATTGTTGTGGGTAGAATGTATACTAGGGTCGGTGAAGTTTTCACCTAGGTAGGTTTCAAAGTTGTTACATGTAGGGCCTATGTTTTGGAGTTGGATGAGGGCCGTGTTCATACTAAGGTCGGTGAAGTTTTCACCGAGGCCTGTTTCAAACTCTGTCCATCCATGTCTTGGAGTTGTTGCGGATAGAATTTATACTAGGGTCGGTGAAGTTTTCCCGATGCAATATTGTTTTTTGTCTTTACAAGTTCGTTTTGTGAGTGTGTGTATGTGTGTGTGTGTGTGTGTGTGTGTGTGTGTGTGTGTGTGTGTATGTGAGAGCTTTTTGGTTTGATTGAAAAAAGTTTGGTTTGCGGTGTATAACAGACACCGCTGTTTTGACTGCGTAGGATTTCAAAAGTTGGATGGGAAATTTGTCACACCTTTTAATCAGCTATTACAATAAAGCACAAAAGATCATTTAAATGTAGATAAAAATTTTATTTACTTAAAACAACTCCTGTGAGTGTGTGTATGTGTGTGTGTGTGTGTGTGTGAATGTGCATCCCGTACAAAAGGACAGTCTGGATAATGGCGTCGATGTTCTTCTTCTAACACATCACCCATTCCCCATCCCCTCAACGTATTCAAACAGAAAATACACTTGACAAGGTCGTCAGGTCCAATGAAGATAAAACCATTTTTAGCCAAACTGGTAGGGTCCACAGGGTAAACGTCGGACCAACACCCTGAAAATGTTTGCAACCTTTCCTCCTCATCATGGAACCTGATGTCACTGTCCCTGTCAGAAGCTGGGTTGGGTGGTGGTGGTGTCTCATCAAGGGGCTCAATAAAGGTTCCACCTATAGGTCGCTGTACAAACACTCTCTCATAACCTAGATTCATCTCCCCTTGATTAGTCTCATGAAAGCTACTGATCATCTGTACAGGATACCATCTCACTTCCTCGGGTCCAATATCAAGACCCGTTTCCGTTTGATCCGACATTCCCGTGCTCTCACTGGAATCCCATCCACAGCACTGAAGACAAAAACATTCACCGGACATGGTATAGGGTTCTTATACGGCGGTGTTTATAGTATTCCCTGAATACCACGCCTGGATGGGCTATCGATCAATGCCGTAAAGAGCTGTTTCCAAGTCGGATCCAGTATTTTAAATGGTTGATTTTGATTTCAGTCATGCCTCTTATACAGGATACCGAGTTACATAACTTTCAGGGACAAGTAACAAAACAATAACTCACATCGAAAAATTTAAAAAAAAGACCGTTTATATCATAAGTTTTTATTGAATAAAAACAACCCCATCAGCATACAGTCATGGTTCTGTCTTATTTACATATTTACATTAAAGTCTCGTTAAAGTCATGGTTGGTAAACTAAAAGGTCTTATATGTCTAGGGGAGATGTTGTCACATTGTCTGCATCTACTTGTCTTTTAATGTAAAAGTAAGAAAGTGAGTTTCTGTGTTGGGTGTAAGTATATATCCCAGTGTTGTATGCCCTGAACCCTGTGTTTGTCCCACCACTTGGTTCCTTTGTTGTGAGGACCTGCATGAAAGATTCTTTGCCTAATGTGTTGTGATTTTTAGATAATCCTTTGGTTGAAGTTTTATTATAGTCGCCAAAACAGTGGTACGTCTTACTACATAAAGATACCATCCCATCCCCTTCATATTCTAATTTAAACAACCCCGGTGTTCTTTTTTCATAAATTTTCCTAGCCCTACACCCCAGACAATGACTATCTACCGTGCCTTTGCCGCTTATAAATTGTGGTCTATGTGAGTCACATACTTCTGAGGGGAACCATTTATCGTAAATGTCAAAAAACTCGTGTTCTAGTCCCGGTCTAACGTTTTTTAACAAGTCATCGGTACTTAAGGCTAAGTATAAACTGTCCGTGTCCATCTCACATAGCTGAAAGTCGGTTCTATCTATATATTTGTCTATAAAATCATAATAAAATTCTAACATTCTAAGTTTGGCGTACTGATAAACGAAAAAGCCTATCTGAAGAGGGAGATCCCAAACTATCTTCTTTTTTAACGTTTCTACTTCGTAAACATCGTCGGTAAGTTTTGTCATTTTTTTAAATCGTGGATTATTAATACAATCCCCTATATCCCTAGCCCTACAGTAGGTCATGTCCGCATGTCGTGTTTTATCCGTCAAAGTTTTACCGTATGCCGCGTTTCCTAACAATTTCATTGTTTCACTAGTTATTGTGTATTTGTCGTCTATGTCCCCCTTTCTTCGCGCGTCTGAAACTGTATCCCCAAATGTCTTAAAACATGCAACCGGATTATATTCAACGACTTGATAAATTTTAGTGACTACCAACCCATGATTTAAATACCACTTTAAAAGGGGGGTCGCTAATAAAATTTTCTCCCCTGTAAAGCTACCGATTAAAGTCCGTCTACCGCTAGTTAATAAGTTGTTATCGATCGCGTATTGTCTCATAAAAGGTCCGATGTCGTCGCGCGTAACGTCCGTATTTTTAAAAATTGGTGTCATCTCACTAAAATGTTCTCTTAAACTATCCGGTACTTTAATGTCGCATTCTATCAGTCCAAAACACGAGTCGTCT
This sequence comes from Physella acuta, assembly GCF_028476545.2. NCBI lineage: Eukaryota > Metazoa > Mollusca > Gastropoda > Physidae > Physella > Physella acuta. The sequence continues at coordinate 176,435 of NW_026732269.1, forward strand.
AAAACAGAATCGATGATCTGTTTTTCAGTCAGGGGCCATTTCTTACCATAGGTCGGTGTCGGTGTCTTTTGCGATTTGTCAATAGAGTTTAAATAGTCTTTAATAGTTGGGTTCATTTTTTTCTGGTTCCCCCACTCACATTCCCACATTTCTACGACTTTAACGTCAACAGTCTCGGTAAGGTACTTCGTAATTTCGTTTGTCTTTTTAAATAACTCAGTCAAGGGTCTGTTACTAATGGGGTTTACTGTTCTGTCTTTAGTTAAAGGGCAGTCAGGGTGTCCATGAAAGAGGCAGCCATGGAACTGATAAACGGTTCGACTGTTCGCGTCCCACCCGTCTACTCTTATATGGCGAGATCCTAAGCTAACTTCACCCCCGTTAAACGCGGTTTTTAAAGTTACCCCCTGTGTTTTTGAAACCCACGATAACCACTGAAAGGCCTGTTCCCCATAATGATTCGTTTTACGCGGTCTAAACCCCTCCTCACTATTTCTAATAATCGGAAATCCCGTCGGCATTTTTTGCGTTAAAGACCATAAATAAAGCGATTTCGCGTCGTACCCCTTAATTGCCTGTACCACCTTTTTACTATTCCCCCTAATGAACGTTTCACCCTTTTCGTGATGTCTATGAAAAATAATGGAGGGGCCCCCTACGATATTATTTCGGATTGTTTTATGTAACTCTGATTCGCGCTTGGAACACAAAGAAAAAGAAACGTTTTTGGGCAGTGTTTTGAATAAGTATTTTAAAGTTACCCCCGGGACAGAAATCGCGTCTTTAAAAATATCAACCCCTAAATTTTTGTAAAAATTAGTTTGCTGCTCGAGCGCTTCGATAAACGGTTTTACATCGATATTGTTATACCAAATAAGATAATCTTTAAAAGTTTGCATCCCCTTCTCTACCCAAATTTGCCTACACGACGCGTACTCCTCATCTGAAATGTTACAATTTTTTAATGATGAAAAAAAGGCCGAATGCGGAGGTAAAGACTTTTCATCTAAGACGGCTAAATTTTTTACATATTCATACGGAAAAAATCCCTTGGTCTCTTTAACATTATACGCGGCGAGATATTTACTATAGCTAAACCCCGGTGCTAGATAATAAACTATATCTAAGAACTTTAATTTATTTGTTGATATACACATAAAATTATTATTTCTTTTAACTACATATTTAAACGGTGTTTGTTTATCTTCTACGTCGTCTTCATCATCGTTACAACTAGATCTAGGTCCCTCCTCTAACCCCTCTTCTGTGTTTGAATAAGCTAAAAAGTACTGAATAAAATACGGTTTAACGAGATTTATATCATATTTTCCTGAATTAAACCCTATAACCGGCATTTGTCGCAAATATTCGTCTAATCTACCGCTAAGAAACCTATCAAACCCTTTGTCGTTCGACTTATTATCACTACCCCTAGCTTTAGGTGGAAATAACTTCCTGATTTGCTTAAAAACAGGCTCGAACTGTTTTTTCAAAATTCCATAAGCTGCCTCGGCGATTATGTGGAGTCTGTCAATAACTCTAGTCACTAATTCTTTAGGGTCACCAGTCGAAATAAAACAGATGGGTTCGACGAACCCATCTACGTTTGAGGCGACAGAGCAAGACAAAGGCACGTGTTTGGCAACGCTTTTTGTAACTCTACCTAACGTGGGTAACTCGGTATGGTCGAAATAGCATTCGAAATCGAAAGTTGCTCGGAAGGGATAAACAAAGTTACTATTTACAACTACCCCATAGGACGCTAAAAACTCCCAGATTGTTTGGTGTGTCTGATAAACCCCTCCCTTATACCTATCTACTGGTTTCCCCCCATTACACCCTTTCACGTGTCTGTTCAATTGTTGAATGGTGGGCCATAATTTGTTACACACAGAACACGCGAAAGAGTGACCCGCCCCACCAATATTATTAATGTACATAAACTGATTTTGAAAAACTAAAAGATACATGGTCTCCCTAAACCTATCATTACTTCTAAGTTTCGGACAAAGGATCTGGTTTTCGTCAAATTCAAAAATCTCAATATTTACACTAAAACAGGACTCTAAGAGGGGAATTTCGACCAAACTAACCCCGCTAAAATTATCCAAGGTCCCGAGACCTTGGTGCGCTTGCCACTGTTTCGCGAGATTTAATGTTGGCTTTCTAAGATTTATTATGGGTGCTCCTAAATGTCTGGCTAAACATCTAAAAAAGGAAAAATTGTCTGTGTAGGGTTTGGAATTTGAATCCTTTTGTAACATGTTAATGGCGTGATTATGTTTAATAAAGTCAGGGATGTCTGTGAGAAGGGGTGTGGGTGAAGGTTTGTCTGTGGTCGTGTGTAAGTCTACTGCATCTCCCCTAAGTTCGTTTACAGGAAAAATAGTGGTGTGTGAATTAAGGTTACTGTCATTGTTAGTCTTTACGCGTTTGTTGTTTGATATGTCGTCATACGTCGTATGTCGTTTTAAGGGGCTAGTGTTGGTCGCGGTACGAACTGTTTGGCTCGCTGATGGGAGTTGGACAGTATGTGTGTCGATCACCAATGCGGGTTGGTGTTTTTGTGTATCGATCGATAATGTAGGTTGGTGTTTTTGTGTGTTGGTTGCTGATGGGGTGTCGGTCGGTAAGGTTTGGTTGCTGTGTGCTTTCTTATAATGATTCGTCAAATTGTCAAGTCGTGTAAATACTTTCCCGCATGTTGTACAGGAATGTCTTTGTCGGCCGTGAACAGAGTCGTGATGTCGTGTCAAATTTTTTTAAGGCCGAATACTCGGTCACAGATCTCACACTTGTGTCGGGTCATGGTTGGTTGGGTGGTAGGCTGGGCGGTTTCCATTATTGACGAAGTGTCTACTGTGTGGATCAGTTGGATACTTGGGTAGGTCGCTGGTTGTAGAATAAAAATAAATACATAAAATAAAAATCATAAAATAAAATACATACTTAAAACAAAACAAAACAAAATTAAAAAATGAAACGTACCTATGGGTTTGAACGTCTAAGCTTAACGTGTAGTTAACTGTATGTGGAGATCCGAAGTGGTGTAGTTGGATGTCGTTGGATCCTTTGGTTCAGTGGATGCTTAGGGATGGGTAGGTAGCTCAATAGGGTCAGTGGATGGTTACTCTATCTTGTAGGGTCGGTTGTACACTAAAAAGGAATACAGTTGCCTAATTATTTAGATACATAATTATTTAAAGGGTATTTTAATGGTGTTAGTTCCCTTAAAATAAACGTACTATTCACCTTACCTCGGTGTACGATTCAAAAGTAAAGTAATTAATTAAAAGGTATTTGAATGGGGGTTAGTTCCCTTAAAACAATACGTACTATTAACCTTACCTCGGTGTACGATACAAAATTAAATACATGTGCGTACTTATTTAATAAGATTTGATTTTAATAGGGTTAGCGCCCATAAAACAAAAGTAATATTAACCTTACCTTTAATAGAATAAACACGCACAAAAGATGTGGTCCGTGTAGGGTTAGGTAGATGTGATGCTTGATAAAGCTGGCGTGGGTTTAGTCTCAGGAGTCAACAGAGGTCTCATCCAGGATAAGTCGCTGTGACGCTTGATTTGAAGTCCGAAGTCGAAGTGTTTAGAACACAATTTTCGCGGTCATTTATACGGTTGCTCAACCTAATTACACCACCAGCTGTCGCACAACAGGTGTTGCATAATGACCTACGTACTTCGCGGAGCTAACAAAGCGATCGGTAAAATCGATTAACGTGGTAACAGGTGTTCCCACACTTAACGCTAGCTTCGCGGAGAGGCACTTAATGTACGTCGTTAATTACCATAACCCGTCAACCGAGCGGGGGAAACTCGGTGAAGCATAACAAAAATTTAATTAGGTGTGATGGCCCCGTGGGTGCGATCAATACATTCCCATTAAAAAAACGCACAGCCCTGAAAACTTCGCGGGCGGTCGATACGTAACAGGTGTTACATGTCTGGTTAATGGATGTTATTCACAAAGTACAACTAGCACACCCCTACCCTCAAACCCATCATTACTCACCCCTCCCCTCAACCACCCCTCTCCGTTTACTATTAAACATACATACAAAGAAATCAAATAAACAAACCCCTTGCTGCGCCACCACCACCACCCCCAGGTCACCACTACTCCCCCTCTCCCCCACTCTTCTCCACCCCCCACCCCCACTGCTCCACCACCCTCTACCAGGTGGTGGAGAATTTTACTATATGTCTTTGTACATCCACCCCCACCCCACCCCCAGGTCACCACCACCACCACTCCCCCTCTCCCCCACCACCCCACTCTTCTCCACCCCCCACCCCCATCACCACTCCCCCTCTCCCCTCCCCCTCTCCCTCCCTCCCCCTCCGTCTGCCCCAGGCTGGGAGTATTTTACTATATGTCTTTGCGCCACCCTAGGGAGTATTTTGCTATATGTCTTTGCGCCACCGGCTCCTTCACCCTGCGAGTATTTTGCTATATAACCTTTGCGCCACCCAAATAATAATCAAAAGTGACCTAATATACTACTGTTGTATGGATGTTATTACAGTTAACTCATAAAACAGTATTAAAAAAGTGTGTTTTATAAATTATACCATTACAAATAATTTTTAAAGCAGTATAGAAAAACGTGTTTTATGAATATTGTTTCACTTAATTAACTCCAGGCGTTTACAAGAAAGCGTGTTCATGAATATCGTTACATTTCGTGCTTAAAACAGCTCAAAGTGTTTTCTAAACATTGTTTACATCTAACACTTGAGCCGGCACCATGGGCCTGGAATACATAAACGGAAGTCAACTGTGCTCGACCTTGTACAACATCTCCACCTCCTCACGCAAAGAGTACGGGATCAAACCCCAGATAGAAATGTACGAGGCTCTTCTGATTATAGGCGTGACTGGTGTACTAGCCTTCATGCTGGCCTGGCTCTTCTCACTGTCCAGGAAATACATCTACAAGGACGAGGTAATTATATGTCTTAAGCTAGAGGTCAAGGGCGAGGTAAATATATTATTAAACTAGAGGTCAAGGGCGAGGTAAATATGTCTTAAACTAGAGGTAAAGGCGAGATAAATATATCTTTAGTTAGAAGTCAAGGGCGTGGTAAATATGCCTTAAACCAGAGGTCAAGGGCGAGGTAAATATGCCTTAAACCAGAGGTCAAGGGCGAGGTAAATATGTCTTAAACTAGATGCCAAGGACGAGGTAAATATATCTTAAGCTAGAGGTCAGGGCCGACCGCTCCCGACAGAGCTCTAGGGCGTGGGGATTCCCGATGTAATATTCTAAGAATGTTTGTAAAGAAAATAACAGATCAATTATACATTTCTTTTTATACAATTTTTATTAAAAAAAATAATCTCATTTACGCTTTAGGCTTCAAATTTGTTCGTACATTCAGGAGTTGATTCTATTGATCAGCTTCCGGTTAATGATGAATTTGACAACTTTCGGTTTTTAGACTTCCGCCCTCGAGAACGTCATGTGTGGTAAAACGATAACCTTCACTAAAGACTAGACGGAATGATCTGTTTTAAACGTGACAGTATAGAATAATTGCCTTCTGTCAGCCAGAAGTGTTAGTGTTTATAATATTTTACACATAATTCATTTCAATGAAATTTTCAATTAATCGAAAATTTGTATTCGTTGAAACTGGTTGAGACATATTTAAAGAGAAATATTAATGTCACGACCACAAAGACACTGGGTTACTCTATTCCAATATCAATTACATTTTTTTTTACTTTAAAAATATATGTAAGAAAGTTGTTTTTTTTCAAGATTTTATTTTTTTTGTGTTGCATCAAAGCAGGAAATCAAAGATTTGCTGAATAAACATAAAATTATTTACATGCGCATTTTATATTGAAAAAAGTTTCTAAACTTGGTAAAAAATATATGATAATGAGATCTCAATTTAATGAAATAGTATTTTACTGTAAACAAAATCGAATCTTCTAATAGTTAGCCTTTTTACTTACTCGTATATACGAAGTATAGAGAAAGTATTGTAATCGTGCAAAAAAAAAATAGAGGTTTTTGCAAATCTCGACGTTATACACCCCCTGAGTCAGAAAAACATAATTTTACAATCATGTCCGTATGTCTGTGTGTGTGTATATATGTGTTTATGCATGTATGTATGTGTGTCTGTAAACACGATAACTTGAGTACTGTTAGAGCTAGGTTGATGAAATTTTATATATAAGTATTATACCAAATTAGTAGATCCGTGTAAACTTTTCAGCGATTTCCGATAAACGGTAGTGGAACTTTTTCTACTTTCAATTTTTCAAAAGCCTATAACTTTAGTACTATAGCAGATAGATAAATGAAATTTCACACATACGTAAAATGTCTAATTCTCTGCATTCTTTCAAATTTTGAGTAATTTCCGTTGACCGGAAGTAGTAATTTACGCTATTTCCGAGTTCTCAAAAAACGCAACCTAATTTATAAAGTACTAATAATAATAATATCCCGCACTATTATGTACATTTTACTTGGCGTTCACTTGTCCAATTGTTTTTTCTACGACATTCTATTCTATTTTAAAAAGTTTAAGTAATTAAAAATGGATTTAAAATATTGTCCATTTCCCGAGTTGCCATCCCCGGGAGTGTTATATAAGAATATTCGAGAAAGTTTATTTTTTTTTCATGATGCGGCTATTTCATCTCCCAAACATCTAATCGAAAACAATCAATTACAATTTAAAAAATAGAAGAAGTAAAATTTATTTACTTAAGTAGCTTAATTAGCTAGACAAACGATACCGCTTTTTAATTATCCACCGCGCTGATGAATATGTTTGTCGCCAGGTGGTTCTTTTGTATTTTTCACAACCTACATCAAGCAATTTGGTGGTGTGTGTTGTCAGAACGTTGCTGAGGGGGGGGGGGACGTCTGGGTAGGAGCGATTGCACCCTCACTGAGCGCCATAATAACAGTGGTTTTAAATAAAGTTGCAACCATTTAGGGACATCGTGGTCGTGTCGCTTTTAAACACTATACAACACATTTTTTTTGTTTTAAAAAACATGGAATAGACATTCGCTTGTTTGTATATATATATATATATATATATATATATATATATATATATATATATATATATATATATATATATATATATATATATATATATATAAGTTTGCGCTTGTGAGTGCCGGGGCGTAGCTAGTGGAGGGAGGGAGGGACAGCGCCCCCGGTGTAGAAAAGGGGTAGAAAAAAATAATTTAAAAACTCATTTTAAGCTGAAGTGTTGATTTATACACAGTCAAAGTTAACTAGAGTCTACAAGGCTTTACACACTGTTTTAACGTTTTTCTACATAAATTGTGTGTCACCAAAGTAAACAGTTTTAGATGATAGTGACTTGTAAAAGTCACCTCTTACCTTTCAAACTAGTGGGGGGGGGGGGGGGAAGGGGGTCGCTTTTTGCCAACATCAATAAATATAGCGTATATATAAATGGCGGGAACAGGGCATTTCCCCCCTGTCAATTACCCCCCGGATATTTCCCCCCCGACATTACCCCCCAGAGTAATTACCCCCCCTGTCAATTACCCCCCTGTCAATTACCCCCCGCCCAGTAGGACATTACCCCCCCCCCCCGGACAGGGTTAGGGTTAGGGCTAGGTTTAGGGTTAGGGTTAGGGTTAGGGTTAGGGTTAGGATTAGGGCTAGGGTTAGGGTTAGGGCAAGGGTTAGGGTTAGGGTTAGGGTTAGGATTAGGATTAGGATTAGGATTAGGATTAGGGTTAGGGCTAGGGTTAGGGCTAGGGTTAGGGTTAGGGTTAGGTTTTAGGGCTAGGGTTAGGGCTAGGGCTAGGGCTAGGGCTAGGGTAAGGGTTAGGGTTAGGATTAGGATTAGGATTAGGATTAGGATTAGGATTAGGATTAGGATTAGGGCTAGGGTTAGGGTTAGGTCTAGCTTTGGTTTTGGTTTTGTGTGAAGTTTCAGGCTAAGGTGGATGTTTAGGTTTTGGTCTTTTTCTTAAGGTTTGGATTAAAGTAGTATATAGGCATAAAATTCTAGTTAGGATTTTAACTTGAGGGGGGGGGGAATTCCCCGGGGGGGGGGTAATTGACAGGGGGGTAATTAACAGGGGGGTAATTGCTCCGGGGGGGAAATACGGGGGGGAAATGTCCGGGGGGGGAAATATCCAGGGGGGTAATGTCCTGTAGCCATAAATGGCCGAGGGACGCGCAAAATTTTTATTTCGCCCCAGGCGCCGAAATAGGTAGCTACGCCTCTGCGGGTGTGCATATGTAAAGATAATAAAACCCAGCCTACGATACTCTAGTGTAGGGGTTCCCAACCTTTTTTTTTACTTTAGAGCACATTCTAAAATATCGGTAGGGTGGCGGGCACCACCTATTTTAAATCGATAAATTCCTTCCAGAGGCGGAACGACCCTTCCCGTCACCCGGGGACAAAACTTTCGATTTACACCCCCCCCCCCCTCAAACTTTCGATTTGCACCCCCCCCCCCCTTAAACTTTTGATTTCCATTCCCTTCAACCTTTCAATAATGTTTATGAAAATTTTTTTGTCTCTGTCGAATAGTGAGAGGCGGGCACACACGAGTCGTTCGGCGGGCGCCATGGCGCCCACGTGCACAGGGTTGGGAACCCCTGCTCTAGTGTATAGTCTATCATTTACACATTATTTTTCAATTTTCAAAAATAAATTGACATTTGTGAACTATTTTTGTACTTCATAAAGCAGACTTTAAATCACATATTTCTTGAACTAATACAAAAATGTCTAACATTTTTAAAATTGTAATTAAAATAGCACTCTTAAACAAGTAATCGCAATTCTATTCATCCAATAAACTTGGTTATTCTTCTTTAAAAAAATTCTCCAGTTCTTTTTAAGGTCTGAATTATTTTATGCCTTAGCCTCCAGCTTTATACTTCTCTTCTGTATTCTCTCTCTCTTTCTCTTTCTCTTTCTCTTTCTCTTTCTCTTTCTCTTTCTCTTTCTCTTTCTCTTTTTCTTTTTTCTTTTTCTTTCTCTTTCTCTTCTCTTCTCTTTCTCTTTCTCTTTCTCTTTCTCTTTCTCTCTCTCTCCGTCTCTCTCTCTCTCTCTCTCTTTTTCCATTTCCTCAATTAATTATTTCCGGTGCTTTTGTTGTTTTGTCTGTAGTTATAAACCCTATATTTTCCTTTATTTTTTTGGCTTTGAGCTTTTCTCTTTCCTGTTTCGGTCTCCCTGATGGCATGTCGTTTCAGAGATGTAAAGTTTTTCGTTATTTATTCTGTATTTGATAGAGCTCGTCTTTTTCGTTCGTTTGTGTGTTTCTGTTACTTTGACTATAAATGAGTTGCTTGCTGTGTGTTTTGATTTGTAGAAGCTTCACCGTAAATATATCTTTGATTTGTCATGTAACATGTCCAATGACCAGCACTGGTAGTCTTGGCGCCTAACTGGGCACCAATTGATGAGCAGTGTTTCTTCAGACTTTTTTCTCGGTGGAGGGGGGGGGCACTTGATATTTTCGAGGGGGGGGGGGGGGGGGGGGCGGACAACATTTTCCGGGGGGGGGGGGGGGGGGGGGGGGAGGGGGGAACCATTTCCCGAGGGCGGGGGGCGGGACACTGGTAACTGGTAAAAGTATATGTTTTCTATATAAATTCGAATTTGTTCGGGGGGGGGGGGTGCGGTAGACTTTCTCCTAGAGAGGGGGGGGGCAGAGATATTAGATGCTTGGTATTGAAATCAATGATCCAATTATTTAATTGCATTATAATCCTAACCCTTATTTTGGACCTAACACAATAAGCTCCCCCCCTCCCCCCCCTACCCCGAGATGCCTGTAAGAAACTCTGTTGATGAATACGCGCTGCCATCTCCCTGGAAACTATTCTCTGAATGTCTCGTGCTAGATCTGGGGTTCTTCTTTGACCTGATCTTTGTAACGGGGTTGCTTTAATTTCCGTTTGTTGAATTGTCTCAGGTCTTTGCTGAGTGTGTGGTCCCTGTTTGAGTGTTGCTTCAGTCCAGAGTTTCTTCCAGACAGGAGCCCCCCGAAGAAAGTCTACCGCCTCCCCGAACAAAATGGAATTTATATAGAAAATATATGCTTTTAACAGTGACTGCCCCCCCCCCCCCCCCCCCCCCCGGAGATTTTAGTCCGCCCCCCCCCCCCACCACCGAAAATTTCAAGTGCCCCCCCCCCCCCCCCCCCCCCGGAGAGACACTGCTTCAGTCTTCCTCTTATACGATTTCCCAAAATGTGGTATGTGGTCCACCAATGAGTATTATTTAAGTCTCCCTGCTATCTAATTTCCCAAAATGTACTAAGTGCTCATTATACTATAGCATTTTGTTCTGCGACATTCGTTGGCGTCTATTCTTTGAGTTGAGGTATCGATACTATCTTACCTATAATTATAAATTCGACGTCTTTTTACTTTCTCGTATATACGTAGTATAGAGAAAGTATTGTAATCGTGCAAAAAAAAAAATCGAGACTTTTACAAATCTCGACGTTTTACACCTCACTGATACAGAAAAACATAATTTTGCAATCTTGTCCGTATGTCTGTGTGTGTGTGTGTCTGTCCGTGTGTGTGTCTGTGTGTAAACACGATAACTTGAGTACCGTTACAGCTAGGTTGATGAAATTTCATATATAAGTATTTTATCAAAATCGTAGATCCGTATCAACTTTTGAGCGATTTCCGATAACCGGAAGTGGTACTTTTCCTACTTTGAATTTTTTAAAAGCCTATAACTTGAGTACTATTTCAGATAGATAAATGAAATTTCACATGTAAGTAAAAGATCTAATTCTCTACCTTCTGTTAAATTTTGAGTAATTTCCGTTGACTGGAAGTAGTAATTTACGCTACTTCCGATTTCTCAAAAAACTAATGTAAATTTTTAAAGTACTAATAATATTGCGCACTATTATACGCGTTTTTATTCGGCGTTTGCTTTGTGCGCAATGTTTTTTTTATGAGATTCTATTCTATTTTTAAAAGTTTAAGTATTTAAAATGGATTAAAAATCATAACTATATCCCCAGTTACCATCCCCTGTTGTTTTATATAAGAATATTATAGAAAGTTTAGGGGAGATCACTACCGGTTTATTCGTGTAAAGAATTGTCGAATCTCCATAATAATGCAGCACGATAACTGTACTTCCTCTTTATATTGTTTTTTTTTGTTTTTTTTTGTTTGTTTTTATATATATTTATACTTCGTATTTTTTAAAATAAATACTTCTATTTTCAATAAAACACATTACAACATATTTTACGGTAACGAAATGTACATACAAGTGATAAGTTAATACTAATTTTCATAATGGCGAATATGTGATGGAGCTAAGTTTGATATCTAAAAAAATTCTTTTTTTTAAAGTTTGTTTTATTAATTTATTTATTTTAAACGTTTAAAATAATAATAATAATTTACATGGTAGTTTTTACACAGCTTCAAAAATATGAAAATCAATTGTATATATAGTAACTAAATGGAGAAAATAAAATGGCATAAGAACTAGACTAAAATAAGGTGTGCAAACTTGGTTTCTTTTGACTGCTTAGTTTACTGTGCTCCATCTTCAGCTGCGAAGTCAAAAGTTCACATTGTAGTCACCCATGGACAGAAACAGGAACGACCGTGGGAGAAAAGTCTCTGTAATACTCGTAGGGATCTTTTTTTTTATTTTTTTTTTATTTATTTATTTTTTTTTTGCCTCAGATATGTAATTTATAGCGTCAGTTAAGTGTGTATTACAGTTTTCATCATCGGCTTGTGAGGACTGATACATATTTACAATAGTAATATTTTTTCTTACTTGTAGCCTACTTTCATTCATTTAAGTTGGTTTACTTATACATAGATCTAATACAAAACGTCTAAATATTAAAAAAATAAAAAATAAAATAAATAAAAAAAAAAACAACCTGAAAATGCAAATGTGTAATTAAAGGATGATTCAAGGGATTTTTTTTCCCTCAGCGTGGTGGGTGAGGGGGACGGGGGACGGGGTGGAATTTGGGTTTTTAAGTAGAGCAGAAATAAATTTGTGATTACAGAGAATTAAAATGATACAAATTTTAAGCAATCGGAAAAGTTATGTTATTACAACGAGACACATCAAAGCAAACATTCTTCCCTTTCAAACATCTATATCTATACAGTCCTCAAACAGTTTTTTTTTTATTTTTTTTATTCAATTGTTTTAAACATTTAAATTTTTTTTTTTTTAAAGTAGTAGTTTTAAACATTTTAATCAGTCGCGAAATACTAAACATTGTTACCGAAGCAGTAATGATTTTTTAAAAAAAATAATGATCATAATTACAAATTAAGTTGTTAGTTCCACTAAAGCGTTGTCTAATAATGTGTGTTATTGGACAATACTTATATCTTTAAAATTTAAAATAAAGATTTATTGAGATTAATATTTAAATAGTCATCTTAAAATTTAAAACAATATTGTCCTCGTTCTGCAATTTTGTTTTCATTATTAAGCCAAATGTTCTTATAACAGCTGTTATGAAAAAAGTAAAAAAGTTGTGTCCCTTGACGATTTAAATACGAAGTGACTACTTTGAATAGGCTTCTGCATCTAGCCGCTCTAGAAAGCTAACCCAAAAGTCTTGAGTTGGAATCCTGGTAAAAGTCAATAGAACGTCCCTGACTCCACTCACGTTAAGGAAAGTAAAGGCGGCTGGGTATAGTGTTGACCACACTATCCCTTCATATGCCAAGGTCACTGTATCAGATGAACTCTACTTCATCTGCCCAGTGTGTTTTGAAAGGAAAAAAAAGAGTAAGAAAAACAGCCCCGGACGAGCAACAATCATTGTTTCAAATAGCAACGCCGATTACTTAAGCCTACATTTTAAAGAATCGAGATTCTTTGATACTTTAATAACAATCGTTAGTTGATATAGCACAGCAAATTACTATAGCGCGTCTTTTAAATTAAAATCTAGATCATTTGAGATACTTTAAGATCAGTGGTTTTTTTTTACATAGCAAAGTCTATTTATAAAGCCTGTCTTATAAGCCAAAATCTAGATTGTTTAAGAAGACTTGTTGTTTCTGTTTCATATAGCAAAACCCACAACTATGTTATGTACTTAAAACTTAATATTAATATATTATGTGAAATATACCTTCATCGATTTCTATTTGAACCCCGACAATTTTATCATTAATCTCGTAATTTATCCGAATAGAATTCTTCAATCAAATGCAACACTTATTAAAACATTACCCAGCTGGGTTTCGCGTTAGGTTTGTGATGGTCTGGTTGGTGAGCACCAGGATGCCAATCAACCGACCAGGTTGCTAACCAACCCGCCATGCTTCCATTCACCAGATATCCACCATTAAGTTAAAAGCCAAAAACAAAACAAAAACAGCCACAGTTGACAAATCTTTAAAACGGCCAGGCTGAGGTAGCACAGTACGGTTCTAATTATATTGCTTTGATCGTTTTGAGTGTCGAAATTATGCTTGTGTTGTAGAGTATTTTGTCAAGTTAACCTGGTTCTCAGTCTTTTGTCAAGTTAACCTGTAGTTAATGAAGCTTTTCTGTCAAGTAACCAGGATCTCAGCTTTTTATCATGCCAACCTAAATCTAAGCATTTAGTCAAGTTAACATGTAGTTAATGACGCTCTTCGTCGCGTTAACATGGATCTCAACTTTGTATCAAGCTAACCACGATCTAAGCATTTTTGTCAAGTTAAAAATACTCTCGTCAGTGCAAGGTAACAAAAATATTTAAATTAAAACTCTAATGAAAATGAAAACAAAAAATACGAGAGACAAAGTATAACTCAACCAATCGCTTAATATGAATATTTTTAAAGAGAGGTAGGGATGAATGGTTGATGAGGGATACGATAATTAACTGTGTTCGTGAGGTCTGCAAGTGGAAGCCATTTAAACTAATTTTAATTAATGTCGGCTAATGTTGATTAATGTTGATTGGATTCTAAAAACCCTAAATCAGCAAAAAGTCACTCTGACGGCCAACCATTGAGGAAAATTACCTGAGCAAAAAGTAGTGGCAAAACGACATAATAAACTCATAGAAAAACTATTAGAGTAATTTTAAAGCGGGAAGATTTTATGAAACGTTTCAAACGTTTTGTGGAAAATTTATGAAGTTTTAGAAAAGAGAGCTTTGATAAAACAAAATAATCGACATCACATAAGGAATTCGAACTCACACAAATATTAAAAACAAATTAGTAGTTTTAAAACAGTTAGCAATATATCATTAGAAACAGTTGAGTGATTTTTTTGATGAAAGTTTATTTTTTAAGACCACTTTATGAATTCATACTATTATAAAAATTACTAAAACGTTTTAAATGGTCGTTTCTTTAGTTTTTTATTTTTTTGGTGAAAATTTTATATAATTTCTTGTAAAATGTATTAACCTTTAAAAGCTGAGATATGAATGGGGAAAAACTAACATTCTGCTTCTAACAAACATTATAAAGTCACACACACGATATTGAAAAAAAAAACTTTAATAGACAATTAGCATTATCTCATTAGAAATAGTTTAGTGATCTATTGATAAAAATATCTTTCAGTGTGGAACAATCCTACTTATTAAATAAACCGGGAGTGATCTCCCCTAAACTTTCTCGAATATTCTTATATAAAACAACAGGGGATGAGTACTCCATTTTAAATAGGCCTACTTAAAGTTTTTAAAATAGAATAAAATCTCGTAGAAAAAAGAATTGCACACCAAGTGAACGCCAAATGAAATGTGCATAATAATGCGCAATAGTATTAGTACTTTATAAATTTACATGCGTTTTTTTTGAGAAATCGGAAATAGCGTAAATTAGTACTTTCGGTCAACGGAAATTACTCAAAATTTCACAGAAGGTAGACAATTAGATCTTTTACTTACATGGGAAATTAAATGTATCTATCTGAAATAATACTCAAGTTATAGGCTTTTGAAAAATTCAAAGTAGAAAAAGTACCACTTCCGGTAATCAGAAATCGCCCAAAAGCTGAAACGGATCTACTATTTTGATAAAATACTTATATATGAAATTTCATCAACCTAGCTGTAACGGTACTCAAGTTATCGTGTTTACACACAGACAGACAGACAGACACACACACACACTGACATACGGACAAGATTGCGTAATTATTTTTTTCCGTATCAGTGAGGTGTAAAACGTCGAGATTTGTAAAAATCTCGTTTTTTTTTTTGCACGATTATAAGACTTTCTCTATACTTCGTATATACGAGAAAGTAAAAATGTATCAATCGTTTAACCTTAAGTAGCTTACATAGATCTCGCTTTACTTCCTGTTCTGTTTCGTGTTATTTAAGTAGAAAACAAATCAATACTAGTTAGCTTAAGGCAGTGATGATGTTCATTAACAATTTCAGCTGTAGAACTGGTGGTGTGTTTACAATAGCATTTGATTCGACTGTTTGAAGGTTTAGATTAAGCGAAAATCGATGAATATGTTGTTCAGGGTAAGCCTATCTGGAAAATGGCAGAGTTTTAAAATTAAAATGTATTGATTTTAAATGTATTTA
This sequence comes from Physella acuta, assembly GCF_028476545.2. Classification (NCBI taxonomy): domain Eukaryota; kingdom Metazoa; phylum Mollusca; class Gastropoda; family Physidae; genus Physella; species Physella acuta. Next base: position 192,008 of record NW_026732269.1, read on the forward strand.
TAAAAAATCTAATATGAACGATTACATATTAACTATCATAGCATTTTGAAACGTTCACTTCAAGTTTTCTTTATTTAGTTTCGTACTTCTTCAAAATATTTTGAAACTATTTTAGAAAGATGATTTAGCTGTTGTTTATTTTACTACTTTATTCTCTGCGTCGCCAACCAAAAGTGAAAAAAAAAATTACTGAAAAGCGATGTAAAGTGCAGGAATTTTAACGTGATTGTCAAATTTTCATCGATATAACTGTACTTATTAAACGTTTGTTTAAATAGCCTGCAGTAGGGCTTAAAAATTAATACACCGTTTATCTCTTGCTAAAGGATAGCAGCACTTTTATAGCATTACTAAGCCTGTCACAAGAGAATTCTACAATAGAAATGAGATCGATATTCGTTTATTGTTTTCTGGATTATTTTTTTTACCGTACGGGGAGGCAACGCAGTTACCTACTTCTGTTGTTTGCCAGCTTTGTCTGTTATCCCCAAATTTGATTGGCTGTCGTCATTCGTTCTCTACTGTTGATCGCCAGGTACCTTTGGTCGTTCTTTCTTTCACTTAATACCTGGTGCCCCAAAAAATGTTATCATTGTTAGTAAGGTGATCACTCTTTCTAAACACATGGAAAATTCAAATATATTTATTTAATTGATTTGATTTCTGTGTTGTCTCTGCTTGATTTTCTATGGAGATAATTATTTTTTGTGTGCGGCCAGTATAAAATAAAATTCTTCGCATGTTGAAACGAACATTTAACAAGTTAAATAATATTTTCGAGCCTGGTGGATTTAAATGAGTGGTGAAGTAATCACTAACATTTAATCGCTATAAGTATAAAAAAAACTAACCGATCAATTTCACCTACATATACTAAAATACTAGCCATAGCCTAAACTTCCAAAGGGTGTTATTAAAAATTGTTTCGAAATTATGTTTTTAAAAAAATATTTTAAGAACATGCCAGATATTTCAATATATTGGATTATACGGACTACTGCACAAGTTTCACGATAAAAAGCCCCACAAAAACCTGCATAGATACCCACAGAAAAATATCAAAGAATGTCCAAAATGCAACTATATTTTATTTAATAAAATATAATCCCTCCCCCCCCCCCAAAAAAAAACAAAAAAAAACACACCCACTACACTTAAAAGTAAACAAAAATTACCCAAATGAAGCTCCCCTCAGTTAAACACACAAACTTAAAAATACATTCCAAAAACATGCATATTACAAACAAGCATACCACAAACAAGCATACAACGTAACGTTAGCAAAAACAAATCTTTCAAGATCGAGTTTTTAAAACTGACATTTCAAGCGATATTGCAAAAGCGATTAACTGTATCGCACTTCTAGTTCGAACTTGATATAAACTTGATTAAAATTTTCTCATTTTAACCATCGGGCTTTCAACTCGACACCGTTTGATGCAGAAACTATTCTTTTGGGATTTGGTCCATTCCAGCTTTTTTACTTTCTCGTATATACGTAGTATAGAGAAAGTATTGTAATCGTGCAAAAAAAAAAATCGAGATTTTTACAAATCTCGACGTTTTACACCTCACTGATACGGAAAAACATAATTTTGCAATCTTGTCCGTATGTCTGTGTGTGTGTGTGTGTCTGTCCGTGTGTGTGTCCGTGTGTAAACACGATAACTTGAGTACCGTTACAGCTAGGTTGATGAAATTTCATATATAAGTATTTTATCAAAATCGTAGATCCGTATCAACTTTTGAGCGATTTCCGATAACCGGAAGTGGTACTTTTCCTACTTTGAATTTTTTAAAAGCCTATAACTTGAGTACTATTTCAGATAGATAAATGAAATTTCACATGTAAGTAAAAGATCTAATTTTCTACCTTCTGTTAAATTTTGAGTAATTTCCGTTGACTGGAAGTAGTTTATTTACGCTACTTCCGATTTCTCAAAAAACTAATGTAAATTTTAAAAGTACTAATAATATTGCGCACTATTATGCGCTTTTTTTATTTGCGTTCACTTGGTGTGCAATTAATTTGTCTACGAGATTTTATTCTATTTTTAAAACTTTAAGTATTTAAAATGGATTAAAAATCATGTCTATAGCCCGAGTTTCCATCCCGTTATTTTATATAAGAATATTCGAGAAAGTTTAGGGGAGATCACTCCCGGTTTATTTAAAATCTAGATTTTAGACGGAAGATAGCAGTTTAATTGAACTTTAGGATAAATAAGGCAACGAAAATGTAGTTTTGACTTCTTATTTTTTTAAAACGCTTTTTAAAATTCAATTTGCCAAAAAACAAAATAAATTTAAATTTAAAAAAAACAACGTATTTGATCTGAAATTTTTCGATTACATCATTAGATTTTAAAACTAAGGTTGGTTACTGTATTTGAAAAGGGGTGGGCGTGAATACGAGGAAGGAGATTAAGTGGGAGATTGAAGCTTACTCTTTGGATTTAACTTCAATTCACTTTAGTCTGGCAGCATCGAATTAATCGTTTCTTTTAGGAAACCGTTCAACCGTGACAGAAAAATATCGATTGGGTTATTTTTAAAAAATATATATCGAGTGGACCAAGGCTGGTCTTTTTACCTGAAGTATTGAACATCATTTTTATAAAAGCTGTTTTAGATAAGTTTTTCGAAATGTTGTACGAGAAAATTTTTATGGTGACAGTTATGTGTCAGGTAGGCCATGCTCCTGAACAAATGGCTGCCAGTCGATTCATGTACGACAGTCTGTTGACTGTGAATGACAGCCTGTTGTCTCTTGAAAGACGACCTGTGTGAGACAGCCTGTTGTCTGTGTTAGACGACCTGTTTGACAGTCTGTTGTCTCGTGTAAGACAGTCTGTTGTCTGTGTTAGACGACCTGTGCAAGACTAGTCTCATGTAAGACAGTAGGTTGTCTCGTGTATGACTACCTGTGTAAGACAGCCTGTTGTCTGTGTAAGTAAGCATGTCTGAAAGCCTGCTGTCTCATGTAAGATGGCCTGTGTAGGACAGCTTGTTGTCTCGTGTATGACAGCTACCCCTCCCACCTCAGGTATGACAGTTACCACATCTACCCCATGTATGACAGTTACCCCATCTACCCCATGTAGTTACCACATCTACCCCATGTATGACAGTTACCCCACCCACCCCATGTATAACAGTTACCACATCTACCCCATGTATGACAGTTACCACATCTACCCCATGTTTGATAGTTACCACATCTACCCCATGTATGACAGTTACCCCATCTACCCCATGTATGACAGTTACCACATCTACCTCATGTAAGACAGTGACCACATCTACCCCATGTATGACAGTTACCCCATCTACCCCATGTAGTTACCACATCTACCCCATGTATGACAGTTACCACCTACCCCATGTATGAGTTACCCCATCTACCCCATGTATTACAGGACCAGCTGGACACTGCCTTCGATGCTGGTGGTAACGTCAACGCCGGTCTCACGGCCACTACCATCGTCTCACAGTGGACATGGGCGGCAACTCTACTGCAGTCTTCCACAGTCACAGCTAAGGTGGGTTATTGTACCTGGTGTTGGTGCACATGGTGTTGGTGTATCTGATGTTGGTGCACATGGTGTTGGTGTATCTGATGTTGGTGCACATGGTGTTGGTGTATCTAATGTTGTTGCACCTGATGTTGGTGTATCTGATGTTGGTGCACAAGGTGTTGGTGTTCCTGATGTTGGTGCACAAGGTGTTGGTGTATCTGATGTTGGTGCACAAGGTGTTGGTGTATCTGATGTTGGTGCACATGGTGTTGGTGTATCTGATGTTGGTGGACAAGGTGTTGGTGTTCCTGATGTTGGTGCACAAGGTGTTGGTGTTCCTGATGTTGGTGCACAAGGTGTTGGTGTTCCTGATGTTGGTGCACAAGGTGTTGGTGTTCCTGATGTTGGTGCACAAGGTGTTGGTGTTCCTGATGTTGGTGCACATGGTGTTGGTGTATCTGATGTTGATACACATGGTGTTGGTGCATCTGATGTTGGTGCACATGGTGTTGGTGCATCTGATTTTGGTACACCTGGTTTGGTGCGTCTGATTTTGGTGCACCTGTTTGGTGCGTCTGATTTTACTGCACCTAGTTTTAGTTACTTAGTTTTTGTTATACGTGTTTTAGCGACACCTAAAGTAGTTTGTTGCACTTTTTTGATTGCATAAAAAAGCAAATATCTGAGTTAAATATAGGACAAATATCTGACAAAAGCAGGGGTCAAGAATCTGAATTAAGAATGTGGCGAGGTTGACTTAATTATGGGACATCTGACTAAAATTATTGGTTTAAATATGTAACTAAAGCTGAAGAGGTTTGAATAAGGCATTCACCAATGAAAGTTGTCACTAAAAACCTCTAGAGCCCACTTGATTACATTATCGATCTTCTTTGGTCAAGTCACTTCTACTAATATACTTAATCTACTCCCGTCTCACGTGACTTTGTAGCTAAACAACAGGCCATTAATTTCGTTCCTTCCTAGAATTATGTTTTCAGAAACGGAAGCAATGAATGTAGCTTTTAACAACTGAACCGTTCCTTAAAAGGTTTTACTATCCAGAGATCCTTCGATTAATATTGAATAAAGCGCAACGCGAATCTAATGTTTAGTTAAAGAAATAAAATCGCTCAGAAATAGGGGTATTCAAAAGCAACGTTCTTACTCTTTAAAGCACTGAACGAAACCTAAACTTTGAATTAGCAGGAGAACTTCAACTTTAAGCAAAATGAAAAACATGTTTGAAAAAGCTTCTTCCTCATCGGAAACAAACAGCGATAGATACATACATAGTAAGTGCAGTTACATGCTGAAGAAACAGAGAAATAGTTGGGTACAAAAGTTGATTTGGAGAAAAGCTCTACTGACAAGACCTAGGGCTACTAAGCTCATAGTGGCATTGTGTGGTATTTATGTTATTGGGAGCTTACATAAAAACAATTCTAAGTCCGTCGACGTACGGCTACGCTGGGTATTATTTATGTATGTCAGTGCCAGCACAACATGACATGCTTGACGAATTGGCATCGGGCGACCTAAGAAAATGTCTTAGTTCTGAGATTTAATTTCATAGTCTCCTTCAGGCTGTTTGAGATTTTTAGAAGAAAATCATAAGAAATTCTGGAAAAAAATAGTTTTAACCGACTTTAAACATCTTATGCTGATAACATTGTGCATTGACATTTTTTTCATGTAAATACTTGAAGCACTTTGATGACCTGTTTGTACCGATGGTATAGTTAAAATGAGATTTGAAAGCAATGCTGCTAGTTAATCGAAGCGTTTTCTGGCTAAATAATGTGTATCAATGATAAAAACAGATGACATAATCGAAGCATTTTCTAGTTAAATAATATGCTTAAAAAAGAAACAGGTGATATTGGAAGCATTTTCTGGTTAAAGAATATGTTTAAAAGATAAAAACAGTTGAAATAATCGACGCAATTTCTGGCTAAATAAAATGAATAAAAAAAGACATAACGGAACAATTTCTGGGAAAATAAAATGAAACAAATTTGTATACTAGCTCCGGTATCTTTTAATGATAGAGTTTACGCTAAATATTTTCTTTACCAATTATTGCATGTTTATTTTTACTTACGAAGGTTTATTTTATTTGTTTGTTTTTTAAATCAAATTTTGTATGGTATAATTAGATCTCAACACGTGACAATCAATCAAATGGGTATCCTCGTTATCAGGGTTTTTATGAAAGTTTTATGAGATAGTTATGATTCTAAATCTATATAAAATATGATATTAGTTGATATTGACACTTGAACAATTAATTAAATACTTATCTCCTTATCACCGGACCCTTATGGAAGTTGTAAGAAGGTTATTACTGGATCTTAACATCACACTTCTACCTACCTAATGAAATTTTAATATGATTATTGGCTTATAAGTTGTGTCTAATTATATTTCCAGTATGGCATTAGTGGATCATTTTGGTACGCCGCAGGTGCAACAGTTCAGGTGAGTACGTATTTTACACATTTGTACAAGTATATTGTGTACATTCGTACAAGTGTATTGTATACATTTTATAAATGTATTGTAAACATTTGTACATGTGTATTGTATATATTATTATAAGTATATTTTAAGTATACATATAAGTATACATGTGTACACGTTTATTTGATAGATTTGTACAAGTGTTTGGATTACATGAAAATGTAATAGACAATTTGTCTTCAACAAGCAATGTAACATGACTGTTCCTGTTAGATCGTATGGTAAAAAAACGAAGTCTTACGTTAAGATGGGATAGTTTTTGATTCTCCCAATATACAGACAGGTACCCATCTGATGTGAGAAGACTGAATGATGTCCCATAGCCTGTATATCAAAGAGTTTTAAAACGTCTTTTTTTAATAGCAACCACAACTTTCACATTTTTTTTTGTGATGTTGATTACAAACTATTCAAATACACAGAAATATTACTATAACATAGCTTTTAATACGCTAAAATTACAAATAAAATACCAATAATAAATACAGCTCTTTTGACTCCCAAATGTCATCAAGAAAAATCAGTTACAAGATTTTTTTAAAGTCTTGAGCAACCTAAATATCTACAAGATGGTCAGTCAAAATACTTAAATTTTCCAACACAAAATAATCAAAATACCATTTACTCTCTACACAAATCAATGACAATATCTGACCATCACCACGCTGCATAATAAAACATCTCACACTCCCACACAAAAAAAGAAATATCTAACCATCATTACATCAAATTATCAACCTTTCTGACCATTGTAATACCAACAAATTACTTAACTATTCTACCAAAAATAGTTAAAATATCTGCAGCATAAAAGTTGGAGTGCATAGTAGTAATGGGTTAGTTGGTAGCGGTTAGGGCGAGGTCTACTCTGTTATGTGAAAGATTGAGTCCAAATAAAAGTATTAAAGATAACCACGAATCGTTTTCTAAGTTGAACCAAACCCGGACGCAACACACAACACACTGTGTAACACCCACTTCAACAAAGCTTTCTGATCATAACGATAAACACATCTCAGCGTTTACGTGTAAGTCCTTAAAAAAATACAAAAAGAAAACACCACTTATCGGAGTAATGAAATATTGATTAGAAAAGACATGTTTTTAGCCTTCGGTTCTCTACACACTGTATGCAAAAAAAGATGAGAATAAAGATGAGTTTTTATTCTTAAAATAGATGCAATCATACACTTGGCTATAAATGTTTGTTTTCTTTAAAAAATTAATTGCAAATTGATTTCGGTGACAAAACACTAAATGGAAATATAATAAAGTATGAGGGTATGTATGGAGAGAGAAAAAACGTATATGTGCACATAGTTACGAGAAAATACGCATACGGAATTAAAACCACTTTATTCAACTATTTTTTTTTATTTCTGTAATATAAAAGACCCTGTATATGACTAATTCGTAAGTGACCAGTTATCCAAGGTCACCGTAAGTAGGTCAAAGACGCGGTGAACCATGACTGCCATTAGAGCTAAATGATAAAAGATAACTTTCTATTACCATGACAACTAAAGAATTGCTGTGTTGTATCTCGTGTAGAAATTACTCTCCATCTCATTCAGGAGGTACCGTTTGTGACAGACGAAGGAGGGGGGGGGGGGGGGGGGGGGGAAGGGGAGTGAGGTGGGGACGGAGTTGGAGGTAAGCCTCACAAAGATTAATACATCCTGCACGATTTGAACTCCGATCCTTCAGTTACACACTGTTCCAGTTAAAGTACCGACTGACAACTCAATATGCTAATCCCAACTCCAACTACATGTATCAATCGACTACCCTACTTTACAATCACAATCATAAATATAATTCACCTTACCATCCATAATCGCGTCCAAATCAATTTACCACACACAATCACTTACACACACCCATCAAACTATCCGATACCTTTGTTCCATCAATTGTTCAATAGAGAATACTATCTCCCGATCAACACTGACGTAAATCGATACCCACGTTTACACCCAGCCCAGCTCAATGTTTTCCAATCACATTAATTTAAATCAAATAAAACAAATGAATACGTCACGCTGAGAACCAACATCAGTTTCACATGGAAATCACACTTTAGGTGAGCTTGCGGAGAAGTACACAGCAGGTGATCACGTGATGTTTACAATAAGAGATTATGAGAAGTATACAGACAATCACGTGATGTTTACAATCAGAGATTGTGAGAAATATATACAGGCAATCACGTGATGTTTACAATGAGAGATTGTGAGAAGTACTCATGCGATCACGTGATGTTTACAATCAGAAACAGGAAGCTTGTATCTATAACTGTGAGGGGTACATTAATAATGCAGCATTCTTTCTTTAACAGAATTTATCTCACAGGCCTTGAAACATTAACAGCAGATTTTCATCTTTCTTAGTTTTTTTTTTTTGCCATTTCTACATCAACAAAAATGAGTTATTATATGAAATGTTTTATAAGACTGTCTTTAAAAAAAATAGTAGTACAATATAAATAAAAATAAAATTAATTTTTCATTTTAGTTCTACCTCGTCGCTTAAACTCGCTAAATCAAAATAAAATATCACAAATAAAATATCACAACGTACACAGGCCACAAAACGTTAACCTAACATTAATACAAACAGCATTGTATTTTCTGGTCTATTGTATTTTCTGGTCCATTGTCAATAAAAAAAATGCACAGCTAAAAATAGCATTGATTACTTTTTTCCTTGTGCAGAAAAAACATGTTTTATAACCATGGGCACTAAAGACGGGAAGAATAGCAAGACGCCATCTTCAATTGATTAAAATAGCATCGTTTGTTCGTAGCGGGCATAAAATGAGCATTCCTTACATCGTCTTTTTTTCTGGTGGCGTAAAAATTAATTTAAAAAAATTAATATAAACAAGCGTTTATATAAGCACTAAAAAACTGGGGTGATCTTGACTTAACTTTTAAGTATATTATACAACATAAAGGGAATGGCACTTAAGGGCTGTATACATGTTTTTAAATTAATTAATTACATTTTTAGACAACTCTAGACCAGGGGTCGGCAACCTGCGGCTCGCGAGCCGCATGCGGCTCTTTTGATATCAAGATGCGGCTCTCCAGCTCCTTGACAAATACTAATAATCTTAATAAAAAAATAAAATATTTTAAAATAAAAAAATGTTAGTGGCTCTTTAAAACCAGGGAAATTTTGAAAATTGCAACTTTTGGCTCTTCCGCTTCAAAAGGTTGCCGACCCCTGCTCTAGACTGAAATTGTGTTTTTCCTCGTCAAATTTAATTTACGCCTGGGTATGAAGGAATGGGAATGGTAAAATGGAGATGTAATAAGGAATTATTACAGCACCGTTCCTATGGGCCTACATAATTTTTTCATTGAGGCTCCGAGTTTTTAGCGCAATTTCCATACTGGGATTGCGATTATTAACTCGTCATTTCTGGATGGATGTGTGGATGTGTGTCCGATGTGTGTCCGATGTGTGTCCGCAGCTTTAGCAGCTTTAAGTCGTATCTCCTCCTCAACGAAGCAATATCGAGGACTAGTTACAAAAACAAATATGTTAAGCAAGTTCCGACGATGATAGTGGGCCAAAAAAAAAACGGAATTCCTTCCTGGATTTCCCGGAAAAGCCAAAAAAACCTCGAAAAAATGCAGTTTTTGGCCCATATCTCGGCAACCAGACCACTTAGCATTTACCAATCGATTCCTGTCATAATTTAGAACAATATTATTGCCGAAGAAAGTTTTCAAAAATATCCTTTCGTTCGGTCACAAATTTTTTTTAAAAATTACATAAACAACTACAAACCGATCGTTCTCCTAGCTTGAATGCACCCAGCATTATACGTCTTTGTGATCACTATCTATTTTTAGATGACATAAGGAAATTGCGCTTAAATTGTCACTAGACTTTTTATTAACTTGTTTTTCCTGTGAGCCTACTTGGATTTTTTCCTGGGCGCCCGCAGGGATTTTTCCCCGGAGACCGACGGCCAGTTGACCCATGATAAAGAGCATAGAGAAAGTATTGAAAGAGTGCTAAATAATTAACATATACATTGTTAACGTTCACCTTTTTACACTTCCAAAATATATCGTATTCCGAATATAAAGTATATTGTAACCGTGAGAAAATTTTAAATCTAAATTTTGACGTTAAAGGTGTCGCATCGAAAAAAATATTTCCTTTCTTAGTATCAGACTTGTATAACCAAGGCCTGCTCGTAGTCTGGCGTTTAGAGCCAGAGCCGATTTGGTGGTGTCAAAATATTTATACGTTTGGGTAAACAGAATGTGTATCTATTGGGAGGGGTGGGGATGGGAGAGGCGCCAAGAACTTTCAAATTCTGAAAGAGTTGCTATAGACATACAAAAAAGTGTCTAAAGACAGAGCGAATGTGTCTGAAGACACAGAAAAAATATATGAAGACACTTTGAGAATGTCTGAAGACACACACACACAAACTGTCTGCGGACACACCCATAAGATCTGAAGAAAGAGAGGAAATGTATGAAGACACTTCGAGAATGTCTAAAGACACACCCAAAGTGTCTACAGCCACACCGAGCATGTCTATAGACACACAAACACTGTCTGAAGACAACGACAGTGTTTAACAAAGAAAAACAGTCTGAAGACACACCCAAAGTGTCTACAGCCACACCGAGAATGCCTATAGACACGCCTAAACTGAAGACACCGACAATGTTTAACGAAGAAAAAAAGTCTGAAAACAAACCGAAATTGTCTGAAGACACAAAGAAACTGTAGAAAAACTAAGCGTATCTGAAGACACGCAGGAGACAAACGTCCATCTTCATAAAATGTCATCTCCGCCAACTAATAGATAATAATTAAATGCCATCATAATTAACCCAACTCGAAAAAAATCACCATGTTAAAAATATACTTCCCGAGGGTATTATTACCATTCTATAAAGGTCAAGGTCACGACGAACTGTTTATTTCCAGATTTTGTTGTTTTCGATGTTGGCCGTCCAGTTCAAGACGAGGGCACCCGGCGCCAAGACATTCCTGCAGGTCATCAGGGCCAGGTTCGGCAGACACACCCACATCGTCGTCTGCTGTTTTGCTCTGGCCACAAATGTCATCGTGACCTCAATGTTGATGCTGGGTTTGTACTATGGTCATCATCCTTTCCCGTTCGTTTCCAATGACTTCGGTATGTAATAATGAGATAGTGTGGTCAGCACTTTGCCCAATCGCCTTTGTTTCCCTAACGTGAGTCAGGTATACATTAGAGCTGGGTGCACCCAGAGACGTCATGAAGACACCAGTCCGAACTGAGATTCAAACTCGACCACCTTCGGGCTAGGAGTTAAACGCTGTATCATTCGACCACACCGACCACCATTACATGATGGTTATTTTGTATTCTAGCTTTCAACACATGAGGCTGGGTTTGTGCTATACTTTTCAATGCATAAAGATGGGTTTGTATTAAAGCATGATGCTATATTTGTATCAAAACTTCCAAAACAAGTTTTGTATCATTCCTACCCATACATGGCGCTAAGTTTGCATTTTAGCTCTAAATCCCTAATGCTGGGTTTGTAGAGTCCCATTAAAAAACATAATCCTAGATTTGCATTTCGTCTGCAAAACATAATACTATATTAGTATTTTGCATAGAACATAGTTTCTATGTTTACGATTTAAAAATAACCTTTTTTTAAAAGTACTTTTAACGATACGCACACAATATAAGACATAGTATATGTTCTTGGTTTTCCGATTGAGTCTGAAGTTTTTTTATATTATTGCATGCAAAACCTCAATATAAAAATATTGTAATCAAATACATGTGTTCAGGTATTCGATAGCTCACCTATCAAATCTTTAGTGTAAACGAACTCTAGTATCTAATACTTACCCTAATAATACTATATAAATAACTCACCTTCAAGTAAAAAAATATATAAATTTCCCTTAATGCTTATCTATTTTATTTTATAATTAAAAACAAGCATTAGATTGATCTTAGCTTAGTTTACAGGTCATCACTATAGATGGGGTGCGTGTCTTTGGCCCCGATAGTTACCGGAAGAGAGATGCTTATAAATAGTTCGATCGTTCACGTTACATTGTCGATTTTTTTAAATATTGCATGATAAACATTAATTGAGAGATATAGAAATGAATTTTGTTAAAACTAATTTAGTCAATAATTATTGAATTAATCATTAATCTGTGAACAGCTCATTATAATAGTGAATGATTATTTTTCATTAATTATTTATATACTCACAGCCGATTGACTCTTCATTTTGATATTTTATCGATTAATTAACATTGATTAACGAATTAATTGTCAATGACGTAGGAGGGTCGGCCGTGATTACGTCACTGGTCAAGTCGATTGACGTCGAGTTCGCCACGACCCTTATCGCCGCTGTAGTGGGCAGCTACACCTTCCTGGGGGGCCTCGGGGCCACCTTCTACGTCAGCTACTTCAACCTGGCCATCATCTACGTCATCATGATCATCCTCATCTTCAAGGTGTACGAGGACGGCAGTGACCTTGACAACCCCCTAGGTAAGGTCACGCTGTTGGAATACCTGTCTGAGATCAGTATGGAGCCTTTTGAACCAATGTCACTTTGAATGTTTAGTTTCCATGAAAATGTAGTTACACCGCAGGGTATTATAAATGTATTTTAGGGATTTTAAATTTAAGTTAGAATTTAATTTAGGTCAAAATATTTAAAGGAAAGATAATTTTCATTGCCGTTCACTAAATGTTATTTTTCTAGAAAGAAACGTCGTTTCTGAAACCTGCTCTTTTCTAGACATTCGCCCGTTTTGACGAGGCGTGTTTTCGTTCATTTAGTCGTCTATTCGTTCCCCCCCACTCCCCCCCCCCCCCCCCCGGACATTAAAGCCAACCCTCAAAGTTTCAAGTGCAACCATCCCCCCCCCCCCCCAAAATCGAAAATGAATTTCGGAAAGAAACACAGCACATTAGTTACGAAATGTATAAATCCCTGTATTCTAAAACTCAGTTATTACACTATAAAACTTCCCACGATAAATACAACTCACAACAATCTATACCATCGAAATAACAACAACAAATTCCCTGCTTAAAACAACGTGACCAGGATGAACCAATCAGCGTGATCTCCCTATTTGACACGTATAAACAAAGACCGTTGTCCGCAGGTAACATCACAATCACCTTCCAATACTTGAGCTGTGTCAAGGGTCCAGAGGGGAACAAAAACTTCAACTATCTCACTATTTTGTCAAACGAAGGCCTGATGTTTGGACTCATCAATGTTGTCGGTGAGTTGTGTTAGCCTATTATTTTAATGATATGTATATTATGTATGTATGTGTGTCTGTTGATAAATTATATATACGATGACATATCTAAATATAACAAATACAGATTGTGTCGCGTAACAATATAAAGAGGCAGCTAAATGTATCAAGATTGTCAGAATCTTATACGTAATGGTCCGGATAATGAAACTAATAGAAAAATAAGAAAACAAAACTAGTTTTTCCTTCAATAAAACTTTTGGTCGCTCATAAGATCTTTTACGTATTTTAACGACTAAATCCTTTATTGGAGAAAGTAAATTAATTTTATTTTCCTTTTTCCGGCGCACTTAAACCTAGCTCCTATTAAGGTTTTTTTTTAATTTGTTTTATCTGCTGCGTATTAGTAAAGTTCCCCTACTGACTTGAACTCGGATTCAAACTTGACAATTCACAGGTTAGCAGGCTAGCTCTCTACCGCTAGGCCACTCTAAAAAATATTTGCCTCACAACACAATCAATGGTTCGCGATTTCTAATAGACTATTATCTGCCCCTTCTTAACGCCCATGATCGTTTACGGGCGTGAAAGCAACCGTCCGTGACCAAGAGTTCACCGCCCACAGAAAGTCGATCTTGCGATTTTGTTATCTCCCCTTGATTGCGAAATCATTTTATTACATTTAAATGGCGTATTGTTTTTCTAGTTATATTAAACATTACATATAAATGCGTTGTCATTGAAGAAGAAGGTATTTGGAAGTCACAAGAACTCCCACAAAACCACACAGAAACGTTGTGAACAAAATTAGCAATTTTAATGAAATACATAAACCGCATCACTGCTTTTTCTTCGTCATCTTTAATTCAAATATTGTACTGGGTTTCCTCCAACTCAATTTAATATCCCGTTTCAACCTGTTATGCCGTTGACTCCAATTTTAACCTTGCTTTCTTAATTTATTCGTTTCCGTCGCCTTAGTCCATGGAAGAGTAAACGACACATTTCTGGAGTTTTCTCTCAAAAATGGGTTGTTGTTCCTAACGGACCTCATCTGCCCTGGTGTTCGAACTTTTGGGTTAAAAAATCCATAATCTTTACCATCTCGACCACGCCGGTCCCCATATATAGAGTATTGTTTTAGAAATATGCCAGTTGCATAATACGCAAATACATTAATTAAAATGACATCAGAATTATGCTTGACGTCTGTCTACAAAAGCAAGTAAAAATATCACAGCTTATTACAAAAATTAACTAATGGAAAAATACGATAATGGGTTTTTAATATCACGTTTAAACTATTTTGATTTGCAAAAGAAGATGGCGAATCGGACAGGTTTTATGAATTATTATCTTGATTTTTTATACTTCTTAAAAATCTAAATGATGATCGATGTGAAAATTATATTTTTCTTTAAAAAATATTGAAAAACTCTGCCCTTAACCTATAAGACCTAAAACCTTTTTGAACTAATTATATTTTCGTCGTAGCAAAGTACGTTAATTACAGAAACCACAATTTCTATAATTATTGATCTTTTCAATTTTTTTTTTATTTCTGGAAAAGCCTTCATAGTCTAGAAAAAGGTATTGTCATCATGCAAAAAAATCGAAATTCCTATGTTGACGATTTTTTGCAACCGTGTCTGTGATGTTTTAAAACACGATAACTTGAATACCGTTTCATTTGAAATAACTACATGTCATATAGTTGTTTATCCGATTAGTAGTTTTCTACCAACGTTTGGGCGATTTCCGATAACCTGGGGTGTTAGGTCTGCTTACACCACTTGCAGTTTCTCAAAAGACGATAATTTGAGTACAGGTTCAGTTAGGTGGATGAAATTTTATATTTAGGTATTAGTCATGTACGTAGATTTCTATCATTATGTGGACAATTTCGGGATCCCGAAGTGGTGCATTACTTTATATCTGATTTCTCAAAAGCCGTCGGAATTTTATAATTTTTATATTATATTCCCAAAAATAGTTAAATAAAAATGGTAACTGTAGGTACAATGGACGTTTCGACCCAAGGTCTTCATCAGCACAAAGCAGCATATTCTAAGAAATTTTCGTCTCTAAGTGTTTTCTCAGCAAAAAAAAAGGCTTTTGACAAACTAGAATGCCTATTATATTTCTATAGTGCCAAACCATTTCGTTCTTATTATATTAGATATTACTAGAAATTGTGGGGATCTTATTCCCTCTGTATCACACTTTACAGTTTACCTATATTAAAGTATCTGTTGAAACCTTGAACTAGAAATATACAAAAGATATGATGTTAATGTCGTCTTTATTTAACTTTATCTTTCATGTAGCCTTGTGTTAATACCCAATTAAAACGGTTCTCTTCCAAGCACCATTTTAAAGGAATCTGACTATAGCAGTACTAATAGAAATATAACCATAGTATTTCTAATCCTACTTGCAAATACATCCCCCACACCTCACAACCTCTTTAAGGCGATTATTTTGCTGTGACCTGATTGAGAGTATTTTATCATTAAATTGCATCTATTTTATTGGCATCAATTTTGTCCACAGTGAAACGTGAGTAGTTATCGATTACTAACTACTCATTATTTTCTATTCATAAATTCTTTTTTTTATGTGTGTTTTCTGTATATTACATAAAATGTCATTTCAAAAAATTAATTAAAAGCTTGTTATTTTCCACAATCGATTGCAGTTTTTTATTAATTTCATATTTTAGATTTTTTTTTTTATTTTACTTTTTTAAACGAATAAAATATTTCTCAAATCATACGGAATTTACTGTGTCAGCGCTATTAAATTGTTATCATAACAATAGGCGCAGCAGTAAAAAAAAAAATAACAGAGTATTTTTAGAAAAGGAAATATCTAGTAACCATCACAATAACACACTTGAATGCACTGAAAAATTGGAAAAAATAAACATCAATTTTCTTGAGCAAATAAATCCTGCGTAAAAAAACTGTTGGTAACCCAAAGATTCGTTTCAAACTTATTTCAGTGACCAATGATTATACAATTATTGCTCTTTAAAAATTCATGTTTTTTTTCTAAAGCATCGCAGCCACTTCGACCCCAGTAAAAGTTTGTAAATAGATCGTGATGGATGCGGGTGAGTTTCTTGGGAGTACGCGCGTTCTAAGAGATGGGATTTTATGTTTATAGTAGGGTGCAGGGCCGGCGCTACCTATAAGGCGAGCTAGGCGGTCGCCTAGGGCGCTGTCCGTAGGGGGTGGGCGCCAAAATGGGTTGGAAAAACAAATTGAAAGTTTGAGGGGGGGGGTGCAAATCGAAAGTTTGAGGGGAAGGGTGCAAATCGAAAGTTTGGTGTGGGGGTCGCTTTTAAGAAGTTTTGCCTAGGGCGCTAAATAACCTGGCGCCGGCACTGAGTATGTGTGTGTTTTGGAACGTGGGGGGGGGGGTATGAACTAATGTTTAAAATTAACGTGGGGGTGGGGGCAGTGTAAACTGGTAGAGGGGAGGCGAAATACAAGGGTCGGTTCGACATGAAGATGGGTATGAAAATGATCGAGAGGTATGCATGAAATGAGGAGGGGCATGTAGGGGGACAAGGACAATATGAACTAAACGTAGACGGTCGATATGAACTCAGCCGTCTATCTGGGCTGCTTTTGATATTTCGTATATCTGTTTTGCTAATTTGTTTGAAGAAAAGAATACTTTAAAAACCTCAAACATCGCCAAAATAGAAACTACGAATGTTTCCACTTTGTTAAATTGCTCTTCGTTCTAGATAGACATATTAAGTAAACATTGGAGCTATTTGTTATGGCTAATAATACAAAAAGATATTAAGAAACCTGACGGGTTTGAAGTTTATGTCATTTAAAAAGAAATTTTTGAAAGAATTTTAATAAAAACAAGTTTTTTTAAAAAAAACTACTTCTCCTAGGGCTAATGAATGAAAATATCATGTTGTATTAATTTATTCTTTTGTTCGTTAATAAAAAAAAATCTATATATGCTTGACTTCAGATGAATAGGTGGGGTGGGGGAAGGGGAAGTAAACAGTGAGTGTATTATTGATGCAGCTGAGAATCATCTAACCCGAGGCTTATCGTTCCTTGAGAGAGCCTGTCTAAATCACAATGACACAACCTGTAACTATAGCTACAGACATGCGGATAAATGGTCACGTACACACATCGTGTAATTAATTAGAGCAGGGCTTTGTCATTAGTAATTAAATGAATAGTTTTTATTGTTGTTTTTAATTAGCAATAATGGTCAAAAATGTGTTATAGTTATTGAAGTATGTGTTGTTGTTGAAATGTTTGTTTTAGTTTTTGAAATATATGTTATAGTTGTTGAAATATGTGTTATAGTTGTTGAAATGTGTATTGTAGTTGTTGAAATGTGTGTAATAGCTGTGGAACTTTGTGTCAAAGTTGTTGACATATGACATCTTCACATTATACTAATCTTGCAGATAAAGTCTTGAAGTTCAGTGTCAACAAATTCTGTAAACTCAGAAAATTCCTGTTAGATTTTAGATAGCCTAAGATTAAACTTCGTGATTACAAATATTATTATCATTAAGTTAATTTTCTTTAAAAACAAGTATTGTTAACAATGTTTTCGGCTGCATACAATGAAAAAGTATTGATTTCCAATGTAAACACTAACCTATCACAAGCTTGTACCCAAATCATAATCATGAGCATGATTGATATTAAATCAATATTACTACAGAAAATATAAAATTCCCCTTTTTTTTTAGAAAATCGGCAGACATTTATGCCAGGGAGGGTTCATATTTTTTTTTTCTCTAGCTTATAGTTAAACTTGTTTTCTTTTTCATGCAGGGAATTTCGGGACGGTTATTGTTGACCAATCGTATTGGCAGTGTGCAGTTGCCGCCAAGCCGAAGCAAGGGGTGGTAGGTTTTTATACTAGGTGGTATGGCCTGGTTCGCCATCCCGTTCTCCCTCTCCACCGCAATGGGACTGGCCTACATCGCCTTGTCTGCTGAGCAGGGCGGCGCGCTACTGACGGATGCTGAAGTGAATGCTGGTAGGTCTTGGTTACACAGAAGTTATGTGAGTTTTGTGAGTTCCGGTGCACGTGTAAACAAAATAAGGCTGTATATCTGGTCGGTTGCGTAGGCGGCATATTGATAAGGGTGTTGTGGTTAAATGTTTATTCACACAGACACACAGACACACACACACACACAAACAGACACACATACATACGTATCTCAAAATGCACGGTTAGATTAGATGAGAGGTCGTTCTTCTTGTGGTAATCTAATGAATAATTCCGTATTTAATTAATAAACGCAGATTTAATGAATACATGCAACTCGTTGTATTATATAAAAAAAATTGTATAAGCAAAAAAAATATCTGAAAATGTAGCCCTACGTATACAATTTATTTTTCCTTTGAATAGCGCTTATAAAAGCGTAATGACTTTATAGCTTTTATAGCAGGTTCTTAATCAAACAAAAATGAAACTTTAAAAAAATTTACCCTAGCTAGCCTCGACCCATATACTAGACCTTTTAACCGAGTATGGTATATAGGCCAACTTGATCGAAATATGTCTACCCAATTATATGTTGTTTTTTTTTTGTTTTTTTTTTCAAAAATAGAAAAAAACTTAAAAAACATTCTCATCCAAAAAAAAACTCGCTCCATAAAACTTATTAATGTATTAGACTAGACCAAACACTTAGCCGTTTCAACCTAATTATAGATTATTTAAAAAAATAAGAACATAGTTTGTTATTTGCCAAGCAGTTTCTCCATTTAAAATGTTTTCACGTTGATTTAAGCGCCATCACCACTTACGGTATAAATATAGACAAAATAACTCAGGAGAAAATATCTCAGGACAAAATATATCAGGACAAAATATCTCAGGACAAAATATCTCAGGACAAAATATATTATATATCAGGACAAAATATCTCAGGACAAAATATATTATATATCAGGACAAAATATCTCTGGACAAAATATATTATATATCAGGACAAAATATCTCAGGACAAAATATCTCAGGCAAAATATATCAGGTAAAATATCTCAGGACAATATATATCTGGACAAGTTATACCAGTACGCAGTGGCGTAGCGAGGTTGGGTGTCACCCGGTGCGGCACTTAATGGTGTCACCCCCCCAGAGGCGTAGCGACCCTACCCGGGGACAAACTTTTCGATTTGCACCCCCCCCCCCTCAAGTTTTCGATTTGCACCCCCCTCAAACTTTCGATTTGCACCCTCCCACCTCAAGTTTTTCTCTATATATTTTGCTATTTTTTTCCTTGGTGTCACCCCCCTAAATGGTGTCACCCGGTGCGGTCCGCACCCCCCTCTCGCTACGCCCCTGCCAGTACGAAATATCCAAGGACGAAATATCTCACGACGGATAAAATAACCAAGCTACATTTCCTTTCACTTATGATACGAAATTTGGTAACAAATATGGCATAAAACTACATCTTCAGAAACAATACCAGACTTTTATTTAACTTCTCATCAAAAATGTACGCATATCCTTTTGTCTCTAGGCCTGGTACCGCCAGCAGTGGCATATCGTCTTCTGGGAAAACCCGGAGCTATTTTCATCGTTGTGATCGTCCTAATGGCTGTGACCTCGACCGGTGCTTCTGAAATCATGGCCGTGACGTCAATCGTTGTCTACGACATCTACGCAGTCTATCTGAAGGTAAATATCGTCTGGTCGCTGGTACATTAGATGTAATTAATATTTCAGTTGATTGGAAGCTAGAGAGTTATGATAGTTAGCGCAGGCATAAACTATTCATGGAGGTCTTAGCAGTGGCATTGAGATATTTAGAAGCGTTTTTCTGCTACATTTAATCTACAAGTAGAATTGACCGTATTCAAGAAATTTAGTAGTCTTAGTGGATGTAATTCATGGCATGAAAACTTGGGTATACATTTTTTACATGAATAGCAACCATTTATAACAAATATAAGCCAAGGTTGTTTTTTTTTTAAGAAATAATTGATACGAGCCGGCCCGCGGCATAACATACGCCGCTATTTGGTTGTTGTTTTTTGCTACTTTTCAGTAATTCATAATTTGTGAATTCGACAGTACCAACGCTGACACTGAAAATATTTCTTTAAAACACTATAAGTAGCTCGAGGACCATAACCCCCCCCCCTTCCTCCCCCCCCCCCCCCCCCCCCCCCCCCCCACGTTTAAAATCGTTTCAAACAAAATTATCTGCCCCTAATAGCCGTCACTAAACCCAACTCCACGAAGGTAAACATAGCGTGAACCACAGCTCACTAAGATCATGTAGGGGTGGGGATGTTAGGGAGCGCGCTTGCAGCTTGTTTTCTAACGGCTCGAAGAAGAAAATTATATATATAGATAGTTTTTGTGAAATATGTTTCAATGTCATTTGTATTTGGTGTAATGTGCGAGTCATTTTTTTTTTCTTTTTTTTTTTAAATTACTTCCTAATCCAAATAAACACTCATACCAAGTTTAAGTTCCCAATCGCTGCTGTTAAAGATGGACTTTTCTAAAAGCACTTCCAAAAGGGCTGGTTCTTTAAGCAAACGGACACATTAATTACTTGAAGTACTTATGTTGCAGATCTGCAACATGGTATTAGTTTATTAATTGGCGTGTTAAACATTTGTAGAATGTGAGCAGGCCATGAACAGGTAAGGCGATTACCTGATGCACGTTTATTTTTTATTTCGCGGGTTTCCACACTAAGCCAGGGATTGTTTGCGTGATGTTGTCCTATTGAATCACCTTGTTGTCGTGTGAATTTCATCTACCTGGGTTAGTGTAAGCTCCTTAACTGATAGTTGATCTAGTGCTCGCTTCAGATATATTTTTTCGTTTTTTTAAATTATATAAATGTTCAATAAACGTTAGAAAAAACGAAAAAAAAAATATCTGAAGCGAGCACTGAAAGCGAGCGAACGCTTGAAAATGTTAAATGGTTTAAACCCCTTATAGCTCAGAAATTAATTACATAATTAGTCTGATCTACTAACCTAGTTTTGGATTCCATCGAGCAAAAGTCAATGTTGCCTAGTTTAGTTTGGCTCCATTAGTGTGCCAGTATTCAATAGCTTTATACGTTTGGGTATTTGGTCGTTCTCTATAAGTGTTATTTTGTATAAGCTTTTATTTAGTTCATACGGCTTGTTAGTTTGTCTGCCTATCTATGAGTTTGTGGCAAATCTTGTAACAATTTTTTTTACTAATAAAGAGATTATGTTTAAACTTTACTGATACATTTGTCTACAAAGACAACGAAAGTATATCTACCTTTTAATCTAATTAGATGTTAAAGTAGTTAAAAAATTGATGTGATGATTTCTATCTTCAATTTTTAAAAAGTGGAGATAAAGGATTAAGTAGTAGAGATCGTTTGACCAGCCTGGTGAGCTGACATCCCAGTGGTTTTCACGCACGACAGTCGGCCAATGGCGTTAATCGGTGCATATCATGGAAGCTATGATTGTCAGCTCCTGATTTAATTTCAAGCAAATACTTTTCGTCGTAAAGGGCCAATAGATTTTTAAAAAATAATACCAATTTACTATTTTAAAAAATGTTCAGAATTACTTCACAGAAAAATAAAATAAAAACAAACAGAAAACATTTAGAAAAATAAGCTTTTAAATACACAGAAAATACGATAATACCCAAATGGGTTTTTGTAGTAAAATGATGGGTTGCTCAGGAAATCTATCTTAATGATTAAAATAAAGAACGGGAAGTTTATTTTATTTTAACTTTTTCAGAGCATTTTTAAGCTCATGCGCATAAGGTTTTTACATTTATTTATTTTGCTAGGACTTCATATTCTAAGTTTTGAAGTTTTCGATGAGTGTATAAAAATTCTTTTAATATTATTTTTTGGAACTACTGTCCCAACATTTCATATTTTTAAAATTTCTTTAACAGTTCTTAATTTTACGAAATTTTATTTGAAGGTAGATTATATATTTTTACGTCTGTATGGAACACAAATGCATTCAACATCTATGTGGATCAGAATTTCTTCCAGGCATCTTTTTGGGGGGGGGGGGGGGGGGGGGGGGAGAGAAATCACAAAATGTCTGATTTTTTTGGTGACCGGGAAAATGAGCAACTAAAAACTACGCAACGGAAAACTGTGCAACGAAAAATTTCGTACAAAATGCGCAATGGCACTTTTATTTTCTTAAATCGAGCATTTATAGACATAAGCAAAAAAAAATACGCTCGAATGTTTGTAATTTCGCATTTTTTTTTTTGCGCAGTTTTACATTGCGCATTTTCCCGTTTGCGCATTTTTCTGGGAACCCAATATTTTGTGTCCTCAGCCTTACCGCCACACCACCGACACCAACAGCTGCATCCTGTGTGGGAAGGGGAGGGGACGGATGGCGAACCCCAGGGACAAGTGTATCTGTGTCAGCATGACCTACTGCGCCAAGTGTCACCAGGACAACAAGTGAGTGACCCAGTTCGGATGTTAGTCCAGTGTCTGTGTGTGACCTAATATGAAAAATGTCATCAGGACAACAGACTAGGTCTTAGTCCAGTGTCAGTGTGTGACCTACTGCGCCAAGTGTCACCAGGACAACAATTACGTGACCTAGTTCAGATGTTAGTCCAGTGCCTGTGTGACCTACTGTGTGACCTATTTTGACATTTTATGTCACCAAGACAACATAGACCAGGTCTTAGTCCAGTGTCTGTGTCCCTACGTTGACATATGTCACCAGGATAACGTATGAATGACCTTGTTCAAGTGTTAATTTAATGCCAATTTTAAAAAAATAGATTGTGTGCGATTAAATTTAAGTTTTTGCACTACGCTGTGCTCATTCAAACTTTGTCAATTCTGGTGTCGCTATGATAACATTTGTGTGTGTTAAGTAAAGAATGTCATGAATCTATTTACGTCGCTCACTGCACACATGTTCATGTTCCATATAGCAAGACGAAACGTTAATTGTCTGTGTCAACGACGTCTGCAATAAAATAATTGTTAATTTCCCGCCCCAAAACGATTTAGTCAAATTGCTTGCTTCTTTGATTTAACCTTTTACACTCCTAACACTGTACGTCGCGTCTGTCATCTGACTCCTCAGGAGTTGGTGTTTTAACTTGTTACGCTTCATGTGCCAGAGAAGTACTGATGGATTCTGTCCTCGGCTAATGAGGTTTTTCTCTTAAGTACAGATCACTTTGTCGGCAGTTTTCATTACATTCGATTATTTTTTTATATTATACGATTCCAAAGACATAATCATAAATTGAATAGGCCTACTTAATAATTAAATGAAGAAAGTAAAGCGGCATAAGAGTAGACTAAAATGCTACTTTGTTTCTTTTGACTGCTTAGTTTTCTGTTTACTTTAGCCTAAAGAGGGGGCGACAGAAAACTAATCAATCTAAAGAAACAAATGTGCACAGCTTATTTTAGTCTACTCATATTTTAGCTGTGAAGCCAAAGGTTGAGATTGTGACTATCCATGGCTAAAATCAAATAAGAACGTGTGGAAAAGGTAGCTGAAACTGTATTGTCTTTAATTATTGATAATATTATTTATAATATATTGTAGCCTATAAATTCGATTGAGATTAATTTTTATCATTTTAAATTAATTATTTACGACATAATTTGCAAAGCAACTTGAATCAATGAAAATGTTCTTTTTTCGTATATCTTTAAAATATTCTGATATAACTTTACTGTTTACATAATTTTTAAAATCAATCTTTAATCTTTAACAAAATTTAAAATATGCTATTCAAACTATTTCTAGCGATCTAAAATAATTTCACTTTTTTAAAAACTGAAATAGTAATTTAAAACTATTGTTTACCTTTTCTTTTTAAATTGTTTTTGTCTATTTAACTATTTTTAAGTTGTCTCCCTTACCATAATTTAGGGGTGAAATGGTAAGTCATTTTTTTAAATACACGAATTTTAATTTTTAAAATAAAATAACTAACTGAATACAGTGTCTAAACTTCTATAGTAAAATGTAAGATTAACAAAATTAGAACATGTGTTTTCATGCAAGGATAGTAGTTGTATAAGCAGGTAGGATTTGGCTTTTTATAAGTCTATCTATGGGTTTTGTTTGGATAAGATGAAGAAACATAAACAATGTTTTGTTGTGTTATAGCTAGGGCAATTTTAAGAAGAAGAAAAAAAAATATAAACGGAGTTGCCAAGCGGATGATTTTCAACACGTCAAATCTGAATGTGGAATATTACCAATTAAGAAATCCACTGCGTCTAGGCATATGCTAACCACAAATTAAAAATGTTCAAGTCCGCTCACTACGGGGCGGAGTGGTCTAGCGGTAGAGAGCTGGACTGCTAACCCGTAAGTCTCGAGCTCGAATCCGGGTTCAAGTCAGTAGACCGTCCCTGAGTCCACCCAACTCTGATGGGTACCTAACTCACGTTAGGGAAAGTAAAGTCGGCTGGGCATAGTGCTGACCACACTATCTCTTCATATGCCGAGGTCACAGAAACAAGTGAACTCTACTTCACTTGCCCTATAGACCGTCAGGTTTGAAAGGGAAACTTTACTTTAAGTCCGCTCACAGAAAAACGGCGTAGAACTGTATATAATCAAAAGAAATACCGTTCTTTTTGTTTTTGCTGCTTTTAAAAAAAAAACTTATAGGGCCTACACATTGCCTTAAAATGTACTACAGACAAAACGAACAAAACCGAAAGTTTTTTTTCAATTGCCCCCCCCCCTCATCCAAGGACAAAATGTATCTGAAAAAACATGTTTACGACATGAAGACAGAACATTCGTACTTCGGTATAAATAGTAGTTTTTGTTTATAAAGCTGTTCAGTTGATGGATTTGTTCACATAGTTGTTCATTTGATGGATTTGTTCACATTGCTGTTCAGTTGATGGATTTGTTCACATTCCTGTTCAGTTGATGGATTTGTTCACTTTGTAAATTCAGTAAATGGATTTGTTCACAATGCTGTTCAGTTGATGGATTTGTTCATAATGCAGTTCATTTGATCAGTTTTCGTCACGTGTTAAGAGGATTTGTTCACGTAATTCCACTTCATCAGTTTGTTTAGCACAATTGTATTTTGCACATCTCGAGACAGGTCTTGCTGCTGTTTAACCTGTTGAGTTCGCAAGTCTTTAACGTAAATAGATACACCTTATAAACCACATATTCATACCATGGTCTTGAACTCAAACCAGCTCGATTAGCTAGCGGACTCATTCGGTAGTGGATGGTCACATTGGATCTTAGTACTGTGGCAAAATCTAACAATGGAGTTTCAAAACGTATTGGGACAGAATCGAGTCAGTTGATCTCATTATTATTTGCAAAATAAAATCTTACAATGAAGTGTAAACACGTAAAGGAACCAATTCGCTCTCAACATAATGGCGAAATCTAACCAAAAATTTTAAAACTTGCAGGAACAGATCCGAGTCCCGCCGAGCCATCAAACCGGACTACAAATGTAACGTCCACGGTGCGTTTCGAACCTACAACGACTACCTGTCACGGCTCAGTAACTGGACGCTTGTCTGGACGACCATTGCTATCATACCAGTCACAGTGGTGCTCTACATGATACAGGTATGTGATTTCTGTCACCTGTAACATTACATGATACAAGTGTTTGTTTACTCTAACCTGTAACATTACATGATCCAGGTATGTGTTTTGTTTCACCTGTAACATTACATGACACAGGTATGTGTTAACTGTCACTTGTAACATTACATGACACAGGTATTTGTTTACTCTCTACTGTAACATTACATGATACAGGTGTTTGTTTACTCTCTACTGTAACATTACATGATCCAGGTATGTGATTTCTGTTACCTGTAACATTACATGATACAAGTGTTTGTTTACTCTAACCTGTAACATTACATGATCCAGGTATTTGTTTACTCTCACCTGTAACATTACATGATCTAGGTATGTGTTTTGTGTCACCTGTAACATTACATGATCCAGGTAGATGTATATTCTGTTACCTATTGCAATTTCTATACATAAAATTTAAGTACATTACTATTACCTTCCATAACACAACTGTTCCAATAAATTTCATTTTGATAAACTTTTAGCTAAGATAATATTTTTATGACGCGAACACAGAGAATAATAGACTCAGAAACAGAAGAAATACCAACTCATACGCTGTTGTGTAAGCATGTGTATAGCTATACACCTACTCTACTCATTTGAGTCATCATGCCCATGACATATTCACAGGCACTGAGATACAGACTAACAGACACACAGACACATAAACATACATACACACATATGCATACATACACATAGACATATACAGACATGCACGAAGAAACATATACACAGAAACACATACATACACATAGACATATACAGACATGCACGAAGAATCATATACACAGAAACATATACATACACATCGACAATACTGACCTGCAATGACTTGGATAGAGTTACCGCAGACTATAGCGATCTAAGGCCAAAATGCATGAACAAAAATGCATGACGCTTCTATCGTCTCCCGAAGGAGACATAAAACAATTAGAAACTGTTACATATTTTTAATGAATGATGTTTTATTAATAACTAAATTTGGTAAACATTGTTACAGTACTATGGATGGTAATGCTTTCTGGGGGAAAACTTTGAGAAAACGTATGTTTAAGGGTAGATCCAGTTCTTTGAAAGTTTGATATGAATGTAAAACTTTACCTGTACTAGGGCGAGTAACAATTTAATTCAAACCAAGCGAGAACATGTACAGTTTAGATAGCAACAGGACTGATTTAATGAATTTGGGAAGTACAATAATATTTTATGAATTCGAACAGAAAGCTGTGTTGATTTCATGATACAGTTCTTAAGTTGTAAGTAGTTGGAGAAGAGGCCGTACTATCTATCTATATATATATATAATTCTTTTCTGGGAGACGCTAGAAAACAAGCTGTAAGCGCGCTCCTTACCACCCCCAACCCTACACGGTCTGGTGAGCTATGGTTCACGCTAAATGTTTACAAGCAGAGCCGGGTTTAGTGACAACTATTAGGGGCAGATAATTTAGTTTGAAAAGATTTTAAACGTAGGGATGGGGGGGGGGGGGGGTAACTAAGTGGAGTTTACTTTAACGGAGGGGGGTGGAAGGAGGGGGTTATCGTCCTTAACGAGCTACTTATAGTGTTTTAAATAAATATTTTCAGTGGCAGCGTTGCTACTGTCGAATTCACAAATTATGAATTACTGAAAAGTAGAAAAAACAACAACTAAATAGCGGCGTATTATATTCCGCGGGCCGGCTCGTTAGTATTAATGCTGCTTCGCCGTAGCGCAGGGGTCTGCGACCTGCGGCTCTTTTGATGTCAAAATGCGGGTCTCCAGTTCCATGCACAAATATTAATAATTTGTTTTATTTCATGTTTAAAACTCATAAAAAAATTACAAAGAAAAACAACTTTAAACATGATAAAAACACTCATTAGACAACAATGAGAGTAGGTGAGGTAGAAAATAAATGGACAGCTGACAGCAGCTTGGGCACCCGACCCAGCCCCACAGCCGTGCTATGGACAGCCCCGTGGCAACGGTTCCATGCTTGCCACTACACAAGTGCAGACTTTTTCGAATATCATTAAATAGGCAATGTTATTTTATACAGAATGAATTTCTCTATCGGTCAGTATGCATTAAATTTGAGGGACGTGGTTTTTTAGTTATTAGCTTCCTACAGTTGAGCCGGGTACTGGACGGTGGGCTACGAGTTTACCTTGCGTTCAGTGGGGTGGAGATTACGCCTGGTGAGAACCGAAGACAGAAGCGACCGATACCCAAGCCAGTAAGTGTGAGTTGGTCGTTCTGAGGTCTGCCCTGAGCTGGTGGTGTCCGTAAAATAAAAAGTGATTGGCTTCTAAAGTGGATTGGGATAGTCGTATAGTTAAATTATTTGATTACTAATTTAATCAGAGCAGAGCTGGCTAAAATACTTTAATATGTTTTGTGCGAAATATCAGTATGTTTTTAAGTATATTTTTTTTTCATATTTAAAGCTATTTTTTCAAATCAAAAATCAAATGTGTATATCTAATCCCAATCAAATGCCAAAATATTGAAATAAAAATGATAGCGGCTCTTTAGAAACTGGGAACTTTTGTAAATTGTAACTTTTAGCTCTTCCAATTCAAAAGGTTGCCGACCCCAGCCGTAGCGAAATTAATACCCCATTTCTTGTTTGTCAGTCGTATTTAATACAAAAAAAACCTAACATGAAGGTTAAATGAGCTGATATTGATTTTTAAAAGAACTTTCAATTATTATAAAAACAAATATTTTTAATTGTAAAGGTTTTTATTTTTAAATTATAGTCAAATGGTAATTTTAGTACTTAAGACATATAACGTAAACAGGCTATTATAAAAATAAATTATATTATAATAAAATATTTATCATACATGTTTGTTTTGTTTTTCAACCGTTGAACCGTTGGCTGCCTTTTATATATAGATGCGAATTGACTCTAATTTTAATACTCAATATTGCAAACATTGCAGTATATCTAAACTAACACTATAACATACCCAACAATTTAGCTAACACTAATCAGACACAAACATCACTACAGTTCTTATGATCATTCTAAGAAAACATAAAACTTCATCTAACAAGACACTACCCATACTATACAACCAGAGGCGTAGCAAGGGGGGGGGGACATGTCCCCGGGCGCCGACTTTAGGGGGGCGCCAAAACTTCAGCCAAACCTAACATAAATCAAAACTTCAGCTAACTCTAACATAAACACAAACTTCAGCTAACCCTAACATAAATCAAGACTTCAGTTAACCCTAACATAAACACAAACTTGAACTAAACCTAACAAAAACGCAAACTACAGCTAAACATAACATAAATCAAAACTTCAGCTAACCCTAACATAAATCAAAACTTCAGTTAACCCTAACATAAACACAAACTTGAACTAAACCTAACAAAAACTCAAACTTCAGCTAACCCTAACATAAATCAAAACTTCAGCTAACCCCAACCAAACTCAACCAGTATTACCCCCCCCCCCCCCCTTGTGTTTCCCATCCAGGCCAGCCTGGGCTGGGTGTACCTGGTGATGGGGATCCTGGTGGGCTCAGCTGTCATCCCCATCACGCTGTCCATGTTCTGGCAGAGGCTGACCTCTATCGGGATGACGTCAGGGTGTGTAGGTGGCGCCGTCATCGCCATCTCGGTCTGGCTGGGCGTGGCATCCAAGTACGAGGGTGGTCTCAAGAACTGGTGGAAGAGTACAGGTGAGTTATGTTGTGAAGGTTTCAGATGGTGCCACGTCACACTTTTTTCATTATAAAAAAGAAATGTTAGAAAACAGATATTGGACGTGTTTTACGTTTTAGAAAACTGTTTTAATAAATTGTAATAGGAATTGTTTAAAATAATCTATTTTGACAGAGTTCAGACAAGAGTTTGGAAAAATATCGATGTCTAAAAAAAATTCAACTGCAATTTTGAGGGGTGTTGTAGGCTGATGTGTGACGTCATTTTAGGGGGGGGGGGGGGGCTTTTTGTGACGACTTGTGACGGAGGGGAGGAGGTAAAAATCGTCCAAAAAAGCGTGACGTCATTTATGGATGACCCCAGAGAGAGAGAGAGAGGCTAACAATGCACCTGCATAAACCTAATAACTCATCCGTTAGCACAAATGTTCATCTTAGAAGAAAAAGTTCAATTTTGAAGGATACAACAAGCTTTTTAAATATTTGGGTACGGCTAATCGGTTTAAACTCACTGACTTGTGTTGGTATCCGGCACCAGGTGTTTAGCTGTGTTAGATGTGTCCAGGGTAAAGACAAAATGACTGACAGTACGTATATCACAACGTTATAAAGCTTTTTGTGATCATTATATGAGTATGCTGAAATGGCGTGGTCTGGTACTAGACTACTAACCTAATGTCTTCAGTTCGGATCCCGTGCGCGAGAGCGTAGTGCGACTCAAAGTCCACCAAATCTTATAACTGCCATCTGTCCTATTGACCGGTGTTGTAGTCCAGATGTCACCCATACCCCTTCCGATAATGGATATATATATATATATATATATATATATATATATATATATATATATATATATATATATATATATATATATATATATATATATGTATATAAGGCACTTAAACTATAGGGATTTTGTTGTCACCCCTATCCAGGAGAGTCACTTGTGCCTTATTATGTATGTCACTATAATAACCTGAATAAGGTATTAAACTATGTGTAACCGGTCCACACACCCCGCCCCACGACATTGTGACGCCACTGTGCACCTGTAGCCCTGTTGAAAGTCTTGCCTCGTCTTGCAGGCAGTGAGGTGGCGATGCTGAGTGGAAACGTGGCGGCCATCGTATCCGGTGGCGTCATCACCGTCGTGGTCAGCTACTTCACCAACAGGTACTATGACGTCAGCATGGGCTACGAGATTTGGGAAAACACGCGAGACATCGACAACCCCTTGACCCCGTGGATGGAGAAGCACCAAAAGTAGGTCGAACGTGTCTTTAGTAGGTCAACATGTTGTTGGTATTTGTATATCTATCAGATGTATTGTTAGTAGGTCCAGTTTCATGAAGCTAGCTGAAAGAAAATACCAAAAAAACATTGTATTATCTTAAAGATAATAGGGCTGGTAAGTAGGTCACCAGCCAGTTCTATGGCTCATACAGGTTTTATTGAGCCGTAGAACTGGTTGGTGACCTACTTACCAGCTCTAATACTTAAAACTAATAGCTAAAGAACTAGTAATTGGACCTATATCAGTAAAATAAGCAGTCATTAAAAAGTCATAAGCATGAGAAAGGTGTATTGTTTTCTCAGAGAATTGAACCTATCCCAGAACCGACAGTTAGACAACCGACCATCTTTAGAGGAAGTCCAGCAGGTCCATCGTCAGTCTTACGTCATGGCCTACTCCTTGTCCACCGTCTTCTCTGTCGTCATCCTCATCTTGTGGCCGGCACTGATGGTCATCGTGGGGGTGATGACCTTAGAACAGTTCACCTCGTGGGTGAGTGGTGGTGGTGGTGGTTGTGGTGGTGGTAGGGTGGTGGTGGTAGTGGTGGTGGTAGTGGTGGTGGTGGTAGGGTGGTGGTGGTGGTGGTTGTTGGTCTCTGAGATGGCAGGTAGATGGCAGACGTATGGGGTTAAATTGTTAGATGTCAGTGGATTATATCTGTATTTGTGTCTATACGTGTTCATGTGTCTCTATATGTCCATGTGTCTATATCCGGTGCCAGGTGCGACTGTCTGAGGTGTGGGCGTGTCTTGCTATGGTCGTCATGATTGTCCTGCCCCTGGTCAACGAGGTGTGGGACGTCTGGTCAGCCTTGACCCAGCGAAATAAGGTCGGTGATACTGTTAAATTAATGGGGCAGTGTTAAATTAATGGGGCCAGTGTTAAATCAATGGGGTCACTGTTAAACCACGACTGATAAATGGTGAAAATGTTAAATGGTGACAGTTTTGAGTAAATGGCAGTAGTTCTAAACTAATGATGACAGTTAAATAAAAGGTTAAAGATACCTTTTTTTACAGTTTTAAATCAATGTCCACTTTGTCAAATAAATAGTGACAGTGTTAAATATAGTGTCAATGTTGGGCTGATTTGTAAAGTGCTAAATTAAATGGTGCCAGTTTAAAATAAAAAGAGACATCTTTATCATTTCCTTTATTTAAACTCAAGTTATTATTTCAGGTGGGTGACCAGGAAATGTTCATCGACGCAGAAAACGAGCGCACAAAACTCTCAACCCCCTCGGTTCCAGACTTCAAGACCGCACGAGGGGTGAAAAAACGAGGCATCAGCTTCGAGGCGAATCACCATGGCAACGAGGACGCGCTGTATACCATCACAGACAATGAAAATGGTCCAACTTCTCACAGCGTGCGGCTCAGTTCTACGGAAAACGTCAATGGCTTGCGGAATTCTGGTCATGACGTCATAACCTCCCATGACGTCAGTGTTTACCATGACGTCACTTTTGCTCGTGAGAACACCGCCACGACAAGCAGCTCACGCGCAGGGGTTAATGAATTCGTCGTTCAACATCCCAACGCTAACGACTCATTAAATAACGTCCAGCACGTTTCATTAATTAACGACATCAACTCAACGCCCTCGTTGCACTCAATAGCTGACTCAGGAGGGCAACAATTTAAAGCTGACGTGTACAAAGCGACCAGCCCGCCTGTCACACAGCCGCTCGCGTCTGGCACCGGCCTGTTCAGCGGCGTCCATGTTAGAACCAGCCCATTACGTCATAACCAGACTTTCAGCGACCTGACCCCGGCGTCCGACCTTCGAGAACATTCGGAGGACCACAGACATGCGTCCTCCCCGGAAACTACCGATGCGGACGATTTGTTGTTTTAGAGAATGGTTGGTCTGTCAGCGAGGTGGCTGTCATTCAACATCCGTTATGTGCCGTCCGTTATACAGCGTTTCTCTTTCTAACTGAGTTCAGGGTTTTTGCCAAATGTCAGGTATTAGATGACATTTGATCAGTAGATGTTGCATGACATTTGATAAGTAGATGTTACATGACATTTGATAAGTAGGTGATACGTGACATTTGATAAGTAGATGCTACTTGACATTTGATAAGTAGATGTTACTTGACATTAGATAAGTATATGTTAAACAACATTTAATAAGTAGGCTACATATTACATTGCATTTGATAAGTAGATATTATATGACATAGGTGAACTAGATATTATTTGACATTTGTAAAAGTAGATACTAGATGACATTTAGCAACGTGAAACGGAATATAAGTCAAAACATTTTTATTTCAGCAAGCAATAGCGAAAATTGTTTTAATGAAGAATAGAAAATTTCTAATAAATGTTTGAAATTCGTTTTCCACAAAAAGAATAATAAAAATACGTTTTCATACATCAAATATGAAAAAACTTTTACAGGAATTAGGACTACCGATCATGCTTAACTATACGAAACATTTTTGTAATGTTATATCTCAAACACCGTTAAGGGGTCGGCGTGGTCGAGTTGGTAAAGCTCATGGTTGCTGAACCGAAAAGTCTCGAGTTTGAACCCTCGGGCAGATGAGGCTCTTCTAGGCTCTTCCAAAATCAAACAATTGTAGTTTGTTCTAGGTCGGACAAATTTCCAATTTTTACCCGGGAACAAACTTCCGATTTGCACCCCCCCCCCCCCCTCAAACTTTCGATTTGCACCCCCCTCAAACTTTCGATTTGCACCCCCCCCCCCTAACTTTCGATTTGCACCCCCCCTCTCATACTTTATATATATACCGAGGGGTCTATGGGGGGGGGGGGGGTTATGACCCCCCTAACCCCCCCCTGCCTACGCCACTGTCTCATATGTGTTGAGTAGAAGTTAATTGGATGTTATAAAACATTTCTCTGATGTAATACTTCGATACCTCATCGTCGCATCTGACAGGTGAAGTAGAGTTGATCTGGTTTTTACGTGTCTTTCTTTGCTTTGTTTAGACTTTGTGGATGATTGTGGCTACTTGAATATAGGTGAAGGAGAGTTTTTCTGATTTCGCTCGCGGCTAACTTTGTGTGGGTGATTGTGTGGTCAACCAAATTAATTGTCGTCTGTCAGGCGTGACTCATCCCTGGTAATGCTTGATAGCATCAGAGTTTCTTCGAAATGGAATTTATAGAGAAAATATACTTTTACCATTTTTACCAGTGTCCGCCCCCCACCCTGAAAATATCAAGTGCCCCCCCCCCCCCCTCCCCCGAAAAATAAAAGTCTGGAAAAACACTGGTTAGCATCTGAGCTCAATTAATTGAGTTTTCTAAAATTTGTATTTAACCTTCATAAAGGGATGTAGGCCAAATATCTTTTCTTAAGTTGATATTTCATATAACAGATTTACTTAAAACGTGTACATAAAAACCTACTCTCTCAAAAATGTGAATAACAGTTAAGTACTTTAACGTTGTACTCTATATTCTACAGCTTGTAAACACTTTATAGGCAAGCAAAAGTAAACACCGAGAATCGATAAAGAAAGTAATAATTCTTATTTAGGGAGAAACTTAAGTCTATATACAATCATAGCTTTCAGTAATGTATTTACTTTTTGAATTAATGTTTCATGGTTTTACGCTATTAGAAATATGTTTTTAAAAATATGAACAGTTAAAGTTCAAAATCATTTCAATGAAAACTAAATCTTAAGTACATCAGCAATTACGTAGGCTTTATCTACAAAATAAGTAGTTCATTTATCATTTAGCAATGATGATTCAGGAATATATTGTTAGGAAATTTGGAATTATCCATTGAGCTAAGAATGCAATAGTAACAAAATGTAAAGTGTGTTCATAATTCGTTTTTAGGAAAATGAAAGGATCTTTCTCTCTCTCTCTCTCTCTCTCTCTCTCTCTCACACACACACACACACACACACTCACTCTGCCGAGAGAAATAGAGAGAGTAGGGAAAAAATAGAATTATAATAGTTAGATCAATATCGTCTCCAAAATATATGAGGTTCCCGAAAATTTCAGACCGTTTTGGGTTTAATTCAAATTTAATCTTCTATATATATAATTCTCTTCTGGGAGACGCTAGAAAACAAGCTGTAAACGCGCTCCCTCCCATCCCCACCCCTACATGGTCTTAGTGAGCTGTGGTTCACGCTATATTTACCTTCGTGGAGTCGGGTTTAGTGACGGCTATTAGGGGCAGATAATTTAGTTTGAAACTATTTTAAACGTTGGGGGGGGGGGGGGGGGGGGGGAGGAAGGGGGGGGGGGGGTATAGTCCTTAACGAGCTACTTATAGTGTTTTAAAGAAATATTTTCAGTGTCAGCATTGGTACTGTCGAATTCACAAATCATGAATTACTGAAAAGTAGAAAAAACAACAACTAAATAGCGGCGTATGTTATGCCGCTGGCCAGCTCGTTTTTTTTAAATACATGTTGCAAAATACAAATTAAAAGAAAATATTCCAATGTTTCATGTCTTATTGATGGCATGTTGGTATATTTTTAGCACTGATAGTGACGTGATAGGGTAAGGAGATGCGAGTGTAACAGGGGGAGGGGTCTTTTCTTACTCCCCCCCCCCCCCCCCCACCACCACCAAAACGAAAATTAATTGAAGATTTGCATGGTTAGTAAAATTAACAAAGGACAACTAACTCGGTAATTAATTAATAAAAGAAACCTACGCAACGAAATCAATCTTTGTGACGTAATTGGGTTTCCGCTGGTTCCTCCTTAAACCCATGCATAGGCCTACACTCCAGTTAATATCGTAAAGATGAAAATAGCTAACAGCCAACTGCGCAACCATGTACTCAGTGAGTTATGTCCCTTACATCTGATAAAAAGAACAAAATTATGATCTATTTACCTGTTCAGTATAAAACAAAACAGATTCACATCAAGGGCAATTTTTTCTTTTATTTAACATGAAAAAAACAAAAGATTTATATACGTGTAAAAAAAAAATCGGATACGTTTTCCTTAATGAAATTAAAGCAAAAAGGGTTGCATTTAAAAATTCAGCTTGTAAATGTTTGCGTACATTACGAAACAAAACATACGAAAATGTTTTTTCTTTTCATTCAATATCTTTCAGATTGATCCGTTAATTAGACTCTCTGCGTAATTTAATTAAACAGACTTAATGTAGATCCGTCTCGCACAATTTTTTTTTCTAAGCACTGAAAAGTTTTGTGCACAAAGGGATCAAAGTGGTCATGTTGATGTAATGTTTTGTGATGTCGTCAATTATTCAGATCTTTAATTCCAGCTCGTTTGTCGTCCGTTGTCTTTACATCTTGATAAACATAAGACAACAGACTTGAATAGATGATTCAGTGAATGGATAATGGTCGGGCTTTTAGAGAGTTTCGAAAAGGCGAGTTTTAATGACGTGTATTATATATATATATATATATATTATACATATATATATATATATATATATATTATACACACATATATATATATATATATATATATATATATATGTATATATAACATATATTTACATATATATATATATATATATATATATATATATATATATATATATATATATATATATATATATATATGTATATATTTACATATATGTATATATTTACATATATGTATATGTATATATAACATATATTTATATATATGTATATATATGTTTATATATATGTATATATATATATATATATATATATATATATATATGTATATATTTACATATATGTATATGTATATATAACATATATTTATATATATGTATATATTTATATATATGTTTATATATATGTATATATATATATATATATATATATATATATATATATATATATATATATATATATATATATATATATATATATATATATATATATATATATATATATATAGGAGAGAAAACTCACAATATAAACAGCTGTCTTGTAGTTTGTTGTAGGGCGAACACAGGCAGTAGTATTTAATTCTTTTGGAATCACGTCTAAAATTAAAATTGAGAACATATTATAGGTGCGACTCGTTTTCAGGTGCATATAGTTTATAAAGATTGCACAAGACCGTATAATTAAAATACTTGTGAGCATAACTTAATAAATTCCAATTTTTAAAAGCAAACTAAGAAAAAAAAATATACCAGGAATTTACACACAAATAACGACATTGAGTCCACCCAACTCTGATGGGTACCTAACTCACGTTAGGGAAAGTAAAGGCGGCTGGGCATAGTGCTGACCACACTATCTCTTCATATGCCGAGGTCACAGAAACAAGTGAACTCTACTTCATTTGCCCCATACACCGTCAGGTTTGAAAGGGAAACTACTTTACGACATTGTTTAGATTTATGAAACCCTTTGTTTGTAGCAGTGGGATGATCCACGCGTTTCTTAGTTAAATAGATTTCTCTCATTCAATAAAAATCCACTAATCAATAAAACGGTCTTTTTTTCTTAATTACAACCAACTCAATCAGACCGAAGTGTCTATGCCACAATTTAATTGATTATAATAAAGAAATCAATAGCAATGTAAAATTCAAGGGAGATAACCAAATTATTATCACATTTAAACTTTATTACCATAGTTCCGTCCCCTGGATGGTAAACATTTAAAGCTCTGCGGACCCTTTCTCACATAATGTAGGACGTAAGTTAAGACAAAGAGCTATTTCAAGAGTTTGGTATAATTTTATTTTCACAAAGCTTGGCATAAACATCTGCAGATGTTTTCAATTTCAATTCTGGAGTGTGTCACTATGCCAAGCTTGTTTGGCAAAAACAATCCAGATACACTAGTCAAACTTAATTTAAAAAAAAAAAAAAAACAATGGTTTACACAAGATTATGATGGAATGCAATGTTACAACAAACAATGGTACATAGGTTAGGGTAAATACTGTCAGTGACCTGGACTTATACTGCCTACAATACAGGTGAAAGTTTACTTCAAACAAGGGATGCAACCAAAATTCAGTAAACAACCAAGGTGTAATTTCTTTCTTCTAAAGCTATGAAGTTCAGCACCATAAGATATTAGGTAATTACAACCATACACCAAAAAGTATGATACTTGCATACCTGTAGCTTTTCTTATTGACAAAATCTTACACACATGAAAAGAGTTGCATTTATTAATTTAACAGCTGCAGACTGCTAGCCAGATATTCAAGAATGCTAAGGATAAGTTACACTTAACACAGTAGTACAGTGGTTCTTAACTTTTTTTTGGAGGTACTGAACCTCCCCAGTTTTATCTGCACATTCATCAAACCCATGTTAATAGTTCTATCGCCAGCACAGACAAACTTCTATCATGAATCATATGAGTCGGGTGTGTCTTGACCTCTGCTGAACGCTTGAGAATGATTTACTGAGCCCTTGTGCTTCAATTGAAACCCAAGTAAGATCCACTCCAGTAGTTCAATTTCTACCACAAACAATACTAGTAATCTAATGTACAACTGACCAGTAATTAAAAGTCTATGACCAGAGAAGTAGGCAGACTCATACACTAAAGAACCACATACAATATATTATTACATAATAACATGATATTCTGGTGTCTGTTCAAGATATAACATGTGTTATTGTAGTAAACATAAAGCAAATAGGTTTGCACTAGTTGAGGAAATACACTAGGATTAAAACAGAACACAGTGGTATAAAATTGCATTTAAATTTTGTTTTGGACATTGTTAGCTATATTTGATTAAATAATCTCTAAAAAAATGTAACTTAAGAGACATTATCTAAATACTGACTTTTCTAATTCTGAAATATTATGGGTTTTTTTTTTAAAACAAATTTCAACTTCTGGATAAATTTTATTTGCAAATACACCTCATCTTCACTTACTTTCAAAGTATAGTACAGTTTTTGCATTAAATTTATAACTTTTCAAAAACAAAGTTTTAGCCCTTTTAAAATGTGTCACATTCTCCTAATGTCATTAATTTCAACTTTCTGCTAAAACAAGCTCTAAACATAAGAAATATAGAATCATCTAATAGAAAGTATTTGCTTCTCCTGATGAAAGTAAGTATAGATATTTAATGCTTGACAAGTTTTGTACAACACTCTCAAATTGGTCCCATTTATCAAATTTCTACAAAAGTAAATGATTTAATTTAAATATATTGTACCAAACTATTTATAGACAGGATTAGGGAATATCAAACGGAAACAATTGTAAGAAGTTATCATAGAAAGAAACTCGAAAACCTAATTTAAAAAAAATTATAACAAACATGAGTTGGAATAATAACTATAAGATTAAAATGAAGATCTAAAACAATGTAGTAAATAAATGGGGTATTTTAATACGAGTATTAAATAAAATAAATTATTCTTCAATGACTTACAAGTAAGTAAACAAAAAAAAATTCATCAAAATTTTGATAGAATGAAAAATGAAAGTTCATTATCTTTAGTAAACATATGACTAAATATAACTTAAATAAACAGTTAAAATGGTTATACTATGTCATTCTTTACAAGAGATGGTTAACATAATCTAAAATTTCAAACATATTTCAATAATCTTCATAGCCAAGTAGTTGCTCAACACGGGTATGTTTGTATAGAATTTATCAAAGAAATTTTCACCACACATAAGATACACAATGTTTTAAAATATGTATTTAAAAATATTTCAACACAAGAATGACCCCCCCCCCCCTCTATCAACATTAAAGGATTGAAAGTACTTCAACACTAAGAATTTTAAAATTGTATGAATACAATTCATAAAAATCTTTAAAAAGTTGTGCTATATCTTTCATTCTTAGGCCAACAGTTAAAACAAAACCTCTGCAAGCTAGTACGCCTTATATTTATTCCTATCAAGGACCAACACACATTACAGATCAAGCAAGGCACGTCTCTGAATAAAATCACTTCCTTCCAACACATGAAAACATCAGCGAAAATAAAAAGTTTAAATATATTCAAACACAGGACAAGGTCTCTCCTGTTGTCACAATTATTAAAAAAATACTACAGGGACTAAAGCAGTACTCATCATGAGGGGTTGTAGCCATAGATGAAAGGTATTCCTGTGGGCACACGCTTCTGGTAGTCCAGGTAATCTTCTCCAAAAAAGTTGAGCAGGTAAATCTCCTCTTCGTGAATTCTTTCATTGAAAAACTTCCAAGACACAATGGTGTAGCCGATAAGACAGATTGGATTGCACAGCATAATCTGGTAGTTGGTGGAAAAAATGTATACAATTTATTAGTTTGATGTCGACCTATGGCACTGGAGGCGGAGTCTTCTTGAAGAACTGAAACCAACTGGGATGTCTTGGGAGATGGCAAAATTAAAAGCCAGGGATCGGAAGAAATGGAAGGAAATGGTGGAGGCCCTATGTTCCATAAGGAGCAAAGAGGACTAAGTCAAGTCAATCTATGGCGCAAAACAAGCTAGATTATAATACTTTATTATGTCGAGATTACGAACAAAGAAAATTTTAAAAATAATTTCTCTTAGTTTTTTTTTTAAATGATTATAATTACAACATCCTGAAAATGTTAATAAAATTGAATAAAAATGAAAAATGTGGCTGTGGGTATTTTACATAGATGAAAAAAAAGGCTGAAATATAACTTGCTAGAGACAAAGAGAGACCTCTGAGTTTAAGGAATGCATATCTAACAATGAGTCTTGTTTATAACTTTGGTTATGCTGAAATGATGAATTAGTTAATCAGCACTGGAAACATTTACAGCCTTGATTTTTTATTCTCCAACAAAGTTAAGATGTAAAAACACTTTGGAAAACTTTATCTGCTTTCTTTAAATAACTCAACAGAAAAAGTAATAAAATCAAGGGAAATTTCTTTAGAAAGAGGATTTTGTACTATGTAAGCTTAGACGACATCAACAGAATATTTTAAATAAATGAATTTTGGATTAAACACAGTGTCTCATCATACCTGAGTCCCAATGCTCCAGGCAAACCAACCAACATAACTCGGGTGACGGAACAAACGGTAGACCCCTCTAGTCACCAGGGTGTGACCGTCCTGCTTTGTGTGCTGTATGTGATGGTTGAAGTTGGTGCGGGCAGTGAACATGCTTGACTTGCGCAACATCTCACCCCCTATAGTCAGGGTAGCACCGAGCACACTCACCCACCAAAGCTCTTTCAGTTCTGTAACAAAGAAAAGCAAATGGTGGAAATAAAATCTAAATCGTATTATCTTTACATCACAGTTTCACAGCATGCCCAAGAGCTACAATATAAGTAACAAGTTACTCATTGA
This sequence comes from Physella acuta, assembly GCF_028476545.2. NCBI lineage: Eukaryota > Metazoa > Mollusca > Gastropoda > Physidae > Physella > Physella acuta. Next base: position 233,147 of record NW_026732269.1, read on the forward strand.
TCAACCAGACTTGTATATCTAGGATTTATGATATATAATGATATTACATGTACTAGAACATATCCATAGAGTAGTAATATAACTTTATAAGTCATATATGAATATGTGGGTAGAGATAAAAAGGAAATTAGAATTATAACTCATGGACCAGTTAATTTAAAGCCTCTCATTAGTGATAATCTTTACCCAACCTAATATTTAGTTTACAAAACAATTAAACTAAAAATTCACCAAAATACTGTTAAGTATAAAATTATAAAGTCAAAATGTGAATTTCTTGCCAACCTATCAACATTTACAGCTGAGTACTATCAACCACCCGAGTTCTTTCTAGTTTACTCATTATATACTTTGATATAATATATTAGTATTAAAAAATATTCTAAACTAACCTGGAAACAGGTAGGATTCCAAAATGTATTCACAGCATGAGGCCACTGCTGCCAGTTTGTATTCCAGACTGTGGTCAAGTAAAAATGAATCCAGTGTTAAGGATGATGGGTTGGTCAAGGCTGTGGTTTCATATTCAGACCAGTGGAAGAAGGTTAAGGCCATTAGGTACCAGCCAAAGTGGCACCAGTGCCAGCTATATAAACTGATAAGAAAGCTGAGGCCAAATACAAAACCAAGGTTCCCAGCCCTCACTGATATCTGTTGAGTAAAAAAAACAATTATTGAAAAAATAATACAAAATTTAAACTTGATGATAGTCAAAATATTAGAAAAGAAACAATGAATACTGGAATTATATATATTTTTTTGGAATAGAAAAAAAATTGCTTCAGGAATGGAATTAAAATTCAGTTGTTGCTTTTTGATAAAACTAAATTTTAAAAATTAGGGGATTGATTGCAAAATAGCTAAATGTAGGCAATAATGTTGGGTGTGTAGGAAATTCACATATTTTTTCTGGCATTTTATTAGATGGTTAGTTGTTTACACCTAGTAAAACGGAAGAGTTTACCAGTTTGTGTTTGGTATATCTATTTTGAATTGCATTTTACCAGGGCAGTGAACATCATTCTTTATTTGTTGAGGTCATCTATTAAAGAGACAACATAGATGGGGGAGGGGTCATCCTAGATGGGGGAGGGGTCATGAATTCCAAATAAGTTTACAAATAAGAATTGGTCAGTTTCTCTGCAATTGAATTGCACATTTACCACTTTAATGTTTTTATTAGCAAATATTTAAACAAATTAAGCTTAGGCCTAATAATGATATTGAGGGGAGGGGTGTAAAAGTATAGCCTAATATCTCGTCGTATATAAACTCTATTTTGTTGGAAGAGATGCATAGGCATAACTGTACATTAGTTTACATAAACTCTGGCAACAAATGAAAATTCGGATGATTATAGATACCGGTGTCCGATAATAGACTCTTCCATAAAATAGGTGTGTTGATTTGTTAGTACTAAAAGTTAGTAGTATTGTAATCTCGACTAGTAGTTTGGTTAGAAATTAGGGTTAGGCGTATGGTAGGACCAGGGATTCAAAGGGATGACTCAAAATATCATCCTTGACATTAGCCAGCCATGTGTGTATTTAGTTAACTACCAGTAACCTTACACCCCCTTATCGGATTTATCGGACACCGGAATAAAAATTCTCCCAAAAATTCTCATCATTTTGGAACAAACTCACTAAAACAATTGTTACTGAATAGTTTCACAATAAAGTTTTGAGTAATTTTATCTGCTACAGAAAGCAAATATTACCCTATAAGAATCCCTTTGATGGACGTATACTGCAGAGAATGCTCCATTGCACACTAGGAAATGTATCATCAGGATTCCATGCCAAAAATCTTGCCACAAAAAACTTAAAAACGGAATAAAAGTAAATAAGACAGGGAAGAAAACGAGACTCGCTCCTGTTGCGAAACTAAGCAGTGCTATTCTTGCTTGTCGAATCATTTTTAATGTGAGACTTAAAAATTATTTATGCACAGAGTGACTTTGGCGTTGTTTACTTCATGTTGAATTTATTATTTTTAGCCACGGGTCCTAGCGACTTGATTCTAAATTAGGTGTAAGTAAGTGCGCAGCAGTTGGAAAACATTAGACAAGCAAAAACTAAAATTTGGAAGTGCACAAAACAAAACTAAATAGACCTATAATGTTTATTAATTAATTGGATTTTTTATTTATTTTTATTTTTGTTAGCTAGATTCTACTCGTTTTTATTTTATTTTTTTTAATCATAGAAATTGTAAAAATAATAAATTTATGTTTTCCTTGTTTTTTTTTCATTCAGTGGCCTATGCGAAAGCATAATTTTTCCATTCTTAGCTTTTTGAATTCGACACTAGACACAGGACCTCCAACGATTAACCCCCCCCCCCCCCCCCCGAATTTCTTCCCCGAATAACATTTACCATCTACCCCCTCCACCCCACCCCCCTTCTGAACGAAATTGAATTTATATATACATACTTTTACCAGTGTCCACCCATGCCCCCCTCCCCCACCCCGGAAAATTTCAATTCCCCCCCCCCCCCCCCCGAGAAATAAGTCTGGAAGAAACACTGCTCTCCCCTCCCCCTTCCCCGATCAACGGCAGGGGAGGCGGGGTTGATAGTTAATTGACACGGAGTGATGCCCTGTTCCAAACAAAATGTTTTCATTAAAACAAAACGCATGACATAAGTCGTGTTTTGGTAAACATTGATTTAATCAACCCATCCCGTGGTTAAACATTGAGTTAACCCACCCATCCCGTGGTTAAACATTGATTTAATCAACCCATCCCGTGGTTAAACATTGAGTTAACCCACCCATCCCGTGGTTAAACATTGATTTAATTAACCCGTTGTGTGGTTTGTTAAACAATAATTTAATCAAATTATCATGTGGTTAAACATTGATTTAATCAACCCATCATATGATTAGTTAAACATTGATTTAATCAATTCATTCTGTGGTTAAACATCGATTTAATCAACCCATCCTGTGATTAGTTAAACATTGATTGAATCAATTCATTCTGTGGTTCAACATTGTTTTAATCAATTCATTATGGGGTTCAACATTGATTTAATCAACCCAACTTGTGATTAACATTGATTTAAACAACCCATCCAGGCTTAGAGATGGACGGCTTTTCTGGTGGCTTGACGAAGTGGTCAGGCAGGGGCGTGCCCGGGTAGGGGTCGCACAGGTAGTGAGGCACGGTGGTCATACAGCAGCGCTTGTTGGGGTCGTAGGGGTCGCAGTTATCATCGTAGTTTTGCAGGGTCAGGGGGTGGTCCTTGGGCTTCAGGTAGGGCACGAGGTGGTAGACTTCAGGTGCTGTGAATGTAAGGTAAGATGTGGGGTTTAATGAATGTAAGGTAAGATGTGGGGATTAATGTACGAGATGGTAGACTTCAGGTGCTGTGAATGTAAGGTAAGATGTGGGGTTTAATGCACTAGATGTTAGACTTCAGGAACTGTGAATGTAAGATGTGGGGTTTAATGTACGAGATGGTAGACTTCAGGGGCTGTGAATGTAAGGTAAGATGTGGGGTTTAATGCACTAGATGTTAGACTTCAGGAACTGTGAATGTAAGATGTGGGGTTTAATGTACGAGATGGTAGACTTCAGGGGCTGTGAATGTAAGGTAAGATGTGGGGTTTAATGCACTAGATGTTAGACTTCAGGAACTGTGAATGTAAGATGTGGGGTTTAATGTACGAGATGGTAGACTTCAGGGGCTGTGAATGTAAGGTAAGATGTGGGGTTTAATGCACTAGATGTTAGACTTCAGGAACTGTGAATGTAAGATGTGGGGTTTAATGTACGAGATGGTAGACTTCAGGGGCTGTGAATGTAAGGTAAGATGTGGGGTTTAATGCACTAGATGTTAGACTTCAGGAACTGTGAATGTAAGATGTGGGGTTTAATGTACGAGATGGTAGACTTCAGGGGCTGTGAATGTAAGGTAAGATGTGGGGTTTAATGAATGTTAAGGTAAGATGTGGGGTTTAATGTACGAGATGGTAGACTGTTTATACACCTGTCCTCTACCTACCCTATCATAACACTTGTTTATACACCTGTCCTCTACCTACCCTATCATAACACCTGTCTAAGACACTCACCTGTCCTCTACTCACCCTATCATAACACCTGTATAAGACACCTGTCCTCTACTCACCCTATCATGACATCTGTCTAAAACACCTGTCCTCACCCTATCATAACACCTGTCTAAGACACTCACCTGCACCTGCAGACGCGAACCTATTTGGATGACGCCTGAGCTCTTTACCCATCCAGTAGCCAGGGAAATGATCTCGCTGAGTCGACTCTTTGGAATATTTTAACGAGTCCACAATCTTGGACTTCCTGGAACCGTAGTGCTTCTCCTTTTGGCTGGTGGTCCAGTTCGTTTCATCTGTGAGCGGAGGAATTCTATTCTAGTTATCGCTTTATGTCAGCATCGGGAACTTAAAATATTCACTACCCACCCCACGGAATAATACAGGGCATCACCGTATCATAAACCACGCAGTCAACCATATCACTAAAAAAATCTACCAGAGACCGCAAACCACCTAATCATAAACATACTGTAACCCTTACAATCACATGACTATAAACCCACATTGACATTTCACGGTAAACCATGTGAGATCTGTAAACCATGTGGCTATAAACCTACTGTGACATGCACCCTCCACTGTAAACCTACTGAGACCTGCAACTATAAACCTACTGAGACCTGCCACTATAAACCTACTGAGACCTGCCACTATAAACCTACTAATACCTGCCACTATAAACCTACCGAGACCTGCAACTATAAACCTACTGAGACCTGCCACTACAAACCTAATGAGACCTGCCACTATAAACCTACTAAGACCTGCCACTATAAACCTACTGAGACCTGCAACTATAAACCTACTGAGACCTGCAACTATAAACCTACTAAGACCTGCCACTATAAACCTACTAAGACCTCCCAGTGTAAACCCTATTATAACTGTAAATTACGTGGCCACAAACCTACTGTGACCTGCACACATTCTGACTATCACGTGACCATCACGTGACCATCACGTGACCATCACGTGACCACCACGTGACCATCACGTGACCATAAACCTACTGATTGCCTCCAGCATCTCCCCCATCCTCCTCTCCCTGTGGACGGGCGGCTCCTCTGGCACCACCAGCAGACGTTTCTGGAACAAATCAGAAAACTTGCCTGAAACTTTTTCATTCATCTCCAGATATCTTTTAAATAAATTGTGGTTAGCGTTTATATTCTTGTCAGTGTCGTAGCCAGGATCGTCTCAGGGGGGGGGGTTCCAATTTTTACCCGGGGACAAGCTTTCGATTTGCACCCCCCCCCCCCTCAAACTTTCGATTTGCACCCCACCCCCCTCATACTTTTTATATATATACCGAGGGGTCTATGGGGGGGAGGGGGTTATGACCCCCCTAACCCCCCCCCCCCCCCCGCCTACGCCACTGATTCTTGTTGCTGATGTAGAAGTCGTATACTTTTATAACTTAACTACAGACTGAAAACTGTTTTGTCTGGAAACATTTTTCGTTTAAACTTTTTAATTTTGGGATAGTTTTTTTTCTTTCTGTGATGGTTTTTGAAAGTGTTGGACAAATGATTATATTACTTTCAACTAGATATGACTTGCGTACGCACGTAACTTTGTAACATGACTTGGGTAATGGCTTTATTATAACCTACTATCGAGTAGATAGAGCTGATAAATGACTTTGTAACTTACTATCGAGTAGATGTGACTTGGACTTTGCTGTAATCTACCATCGAGTAAATATGACTTGAAAATGACTGCAACTTACTATAGGGTAGATATGACTCGGGTTAGGGCATGGCTGCGTAACTTACCATCGAATAGATAAACATATAAATGTCTTGGTAACTTATTATAGGAAAGATGTGACTTGAGCACATGACTTTGTAACTTACTATCTGGTATATATGACTTGTAAATGCGTTTGTAACTTACTGTAGGAAAGATGTGTTTTTGAGGACAAAACTTTGTAACTTACTATAGGAAAAATGTGACTTGAGTACATGACTTTGTAACTTACTATCGGGTAGATGTGACTTGTAAATTACTTTGTAACTTACTATAAGACAGATGTGACTTGAGGACATGACTTTGTAACTTACTATAGGAAAAATGTGACTTGAGTACATGACTTTGTAACTTACTATCGGGTAGATGTGACTCGGGTACGGGATCCCCTCTGGAACCCATGGCCTGGCGTTTCTAGCAGGTTCGGGGGTCCAACGCGGGCGCTGAAAGTAGTAGTGGGACAGCGGCTCCTGGTAGTGGGCGCCGTAGGTAGTTCGAGGGCGTTTCTCGCCCCGTGTGAAGCACTGCATGGCGACACGCCTATACATGAGGAACAAACAAAACTTTACACTAATTTATGAGTTAAACACTACCCTCACCAAATCAAATGTACGCGCATATAGATAGTTTGTTCAATCTTACTTTGGCTTGGATCTGTGTTAAATCTTTTGCAGCTGTAACTTACTATTCAGTAGGGTGTGAGGGTGAAGTTTATATATATATATATATATATATATATATATATATATATATATATATATATATATATATATATATATATATATATATCCCATCTTACACTCTCTTGAAACTAGAGCAGTGGTTCCTAACCTGGGTTCATTCGAACCACCGAGGTTCATTGAGTGAGTCTCAGGGGGTTCGGGGAGGTCAAGGCACACACCCGACTTTCACGATGCGCATATGAGACTGGTAAGGTTCTGTACCTCAAGAAAGGTTAAGAACCACTATAATAGAGACATCTTAGGTTCTTTTATGAACTCACAAGATCAGCACGTTAGCTTGACGATCAGATCAGTTAATGGTTGTATGTTATACCGTGTTTCTTCAAGACTTTTTTCTCCTGGGAGGGAGCACTTTATAGTTTTTAGGGAGGCGGAGTAAAATTTCCGGCGAGGCGGACACTGTTAAAAGTATATATTTTCTGTATAAATTGAATTTTGTTCGGGGGTGGTGGGCAAAGAAACCTACCGCCCCCCCCCCCCCCGCCAAGAGATGTCTGGAAGAAACTCTGGTTGTATAAAAGACGGTAACGTATACCAGTAGGTCTACCTAAGCGCTGGTCACAACTGCGCTTACCACGTTTTAGCGCAAGAATCTAACAGATCTGGAGTCTATAATCTAGATAAGAATCTAGATCTAGATCTAGATATTTAATTTTTTTTTACACTAGACCTGTCCTGATAATCGCATAAACTAAAATACCTCGCTAAGTCCAATGCTATCTATAATTCTAACTGTAGGCTGCTGAAAACTATTGTTAAGTAAACCATTGACTACAGTTCCTTAAAGGTAATACCCAAATCGAAAACGCTTGAATGTTTTACCTTCAGTGCAAACTACTCAACAAATTTGTTTACATGGGCGCCATTAATGTTTAGTGTTTACCTAGAAACCATACACTTTTGAGGACGTCATTAGAACGTGTGTATGGACTGAGTATGTAAAATAGTTTCGTTTTATTCTGATAAACATAAAAACATGAGTAAACAATAACTTTTCAACGAACTACGTTCTTCTAAACCTGGACTTACGAATGATTGTTAGGGTGTTTTTGTGAAATTTGATTTCTTTGCTAAAATCATAAAATCCATATTTTAGTGAAGAAAAACGGTGATATTTACAATAAAAAGGGGAAAAAAATACCACACGACTTTATTTAGTGAATAGTTTAAACCGCCACCCCAACATCCCCTGCCCATGCTACTAAAACTCCTTCAGATTTTGAAATTGGCTTGCTAGGATGTTTAGAAATACGTTTGTTACAAGTTTATTATCTTAACTGTAGACAACATAAAAATAATAAAATAAACATTTCTTTTTCATAAAATGATTGTGCATCACAGTAAAACCCAACCCGATTTTTAAAACTATAACTGCCGATAAAATAAATTATCGGCTGTACAAAAATATACTTTCTTTAAATGTTGAAAATAAAGATGCATAGTAAATGGTTATATCTTACTGACCCTAGCGTACCAAGAATAATTTAGACCTAGCGATTCGATACACAGATAAATCTATTTAAAGATTTTATTTGGTGTTTAAGATCTAGTGTGTTTACTCGTCTGTAATTGAAAATGTGTTCTTTTAGTTTTCCCACATATTGATTCGGTTTTCTTCAAACAAAAGCTGTTAAGTGTTTTATCAAATAGTGTCTAGTGTTATTCACACACACAACTTTAGAAAATGATACATTGCAGTGAGATTGCTGGGTGGGTATAGAACAGATGAACAATTCGCCATTCCACATTGAAGTTCTAATCTGTATGGACTTATTTTAATCTTTTTTGTTGCTCAATTTTCTGGACTTCACTGGAGCGGTTGTTGAAATAGCTGCAATTGGTAGAATATTGTTATATTAATTATTTTTTATTTATTTTATGGTATAAATTAATTGTATTTGAATATACTAAAGTCACAAACTAAACTAGGCTATAACCTATTTATATTCTGTTGAAGTGTATTCAACGGGAGAATTGCATGTTGTCATCACATTTTCTATTTTCTTACTCTTCAGAAACAGCAATGTTGGGCTATAGATGTATGCAGTACCTGCGCTTAATAGTGGTGTTGGCTGCATCTTTAAAGATAGTTAATGGACAACAAGGTATTTATACAATATACAAATATAAGGAAAAACATCTAAATGTTCGTTATTATTATGCATTTTTTACATAATCGACCATTAATACATATTCATATATGTTATTATACAGTTATAAGCATTTGCCATTTACACGAGAAAAATTGTGGATTTTCTGTACAATGATCAATACTTTGCTAGTATTGTGGCGCAAAATCTTTAATAAAGAGTTTTAAGCAAGTGGCTTATACTGTTGCCACTGTTATAGCTTATGCGTAGGATCTATCATTTGTTGTTAAACTATCCTATTTTAGATGTAGGCGTTAGGGTTATTAATCAATTATTAATTAATTTGTTTTTTGTTTTTTTTTAACGAAGGCGTCGGTGGTATTCAGTATGCAGAGCTAACTGTCCAATCCAACATATACACAACCACCATTACACTAGGATTCAAAAATGACTATAGGCTATTTGCCCTAGCCCTGCTGAACAACGTAGACTCCACCTCTTTATGTGCCCTCTACTGTACACAGTACACAACTTGTACAGCCTTCCTCACCTACTCAGCCAACCAGCTCTGTATCCTGTACAACACAACCCTGACTACCAGACTACCGGTTGGACTTAATTACTTCTTAAAAACTGGATAAGGATCTAATGTTATAGCTAATAATTATTTCGAAATTGCTCATATGTTTACTATTTATTAAAATATTATACATTCAATCAGATTCTTTTTCTTTTAATTTTACTATTGAACCAAAATATATATCCCCCTGATTTCTCTAAGCCCATTTATGTTTAGAAAAATAAAATATAATTTTTTAAAGCTTAATACAGTTTTTGTTGTTTATTTTATGTAATGGGAGAAATGTTGTCAGTTCTGTTTTATTTAGTTGGCTTTTAATACAAAGTTACGTCAGTAACATATTAACATTTTTTTAGTCAGTCTATAGTGTTAAAGTGCTGAGAAATTCGAATACGACAAGGCTGAAAACAAATTTGATGCTATACTGATTTACGTGTTTGAATTTTTATTAAACGGATAAACTTATTAACATTACATTTAAAACGTTTAAAATCAAAGCTTCAAATGATACTTTAAAAGTAAATTTCTTTTTTTAGCCTAGTAAATTTAAAATGTGTAATAAAGCTAAAATGAAATGTTGTATTTCGGTATCTAAACAATTAAGCACTGACTAAAGTATCGGACTAAATATCTTTTAGTGACGCAGACGATAACACTACACCCAATAACTGGACAGGTAACATCGATGACAGAACAAAGTAGCCTACCACGTGGGTTGATGGGATCTTTTAAAGTCATAACCCTATTGGCGTTCGACTTTTTTTTTTACTCTAACCTGTGCTAGATACGGTCATTAAAAGTACCCTGGACTTTTAATGAAACAGACCTGCCTTTGTTTCAACTTTCATTAAAGAACGTATTATTTTTTGTGTGAAAATCAATCAAGGAAAAAATGCACAGATGTAAAAATGCAGCGCCACACACTAACTTTAGTATAATCAAGAAGAAATACTTTAAAATAACACCATATTTAAAGAACAATATTTACCCATCTGTATAAAATGTTTTAGATAAAAAACATTGTCATTCTTTCTACAATGTTGCTCACAATGCTCATTCATTTCATATTAAAATTCATAGCATAACAGAAACGGTTCTGTTCAAACAGAGTGAACCTCCAGATATTGATTGTTGAGGCACGTTGTTCAGCAGTGAAGGCAGAGATCGTGTGGATGCTAGAGCCAGACTCTAACGTCTATCATGAGCTTACAGGGATAGCTAAGTGAGAGTACAAACCTAGCTAAATATTGCTGTAGTCAGCCATTCTCTTATTGTAGTCTCATTGTAGTGTAGGGAAGTAAACCTAATGACATTGTCGGATTTTCGTATAGGCTCCCAGACAAAGAATGTACTTTAAAAGCTTTTGAAAAGTATTGCCCCCATCTACATTTTTTAAAAGTTTACAGTGTTCGAAGATAAAAAAAACACCTTCTACTTCCGGAAACAAGAAAGCACTTTTGTGACACCGTTTACTTATATATGTATTCCTTCAGTGGTTCTGTGTTTGGCTCCTCGTGTTTCCTCTGTAGTACCGGAGTAACTTGCTACAAGAACTAATGTTAACACAATCAGTGTTAATGTTTGCACGTACTCATTACACCATCAGTGGTGAATAGAAGTGAGGAACGAGCTATAACAAGGAAACAATAACGGTGAACAATAGCAGCTAATAGTAGACTGGAATAAAAGACCTTTAATGACGCTTGACATAAAGACTTAGTCACAGTACGTCAATATTGACGAAAGGAACAGCCATACGCTTGGCTTAAGGATTCTAAGTGTGACGGAAGTGTTGAGCTATGATTGTATTTAAATACGACCTTTTTTCTCTGTGAATTCCTGCTTTTAACATTCGCCGGTTTACAAGTCTCATTCTGTTCTCTGGAAAACACCACAGCAGTTTCATAAGATTTGTCACCAGTTGTGTCATTTTATTAAACACCTAACATGGTTATATTGATGGTGCTGTTTCTAATGCTGACCAGTGGATGCTGGACTAACGGACAAACCTCCAATTGTAACGGTAACTACAACATATTCTCCTACCTTGATTAAAAGCCTCGGCATATTCTTTTTTTTTATTGGCAAGCATTTTCGGCATTTCATTTTTAAATTTCAATGAACTTTAGATCTATCAGTCAAACATTATTTGGAGATTTGTGCTATATTAAATTTCAGACAAACGAAGTACATTCAGACATATCAAAGAGTTGTAAAAGTCTCATAAATTAATTCATAAATACTTTATGTTAGCTGAAAAATTGTTTTTAATATGAAAGTATCATATTTGTATGCACAATTCTAACAACGTGTTTGATAAATTTACTTCGCTGAATATGTCAATAATTTTCAAGTTTCAATTTTTTTTAAAACTATGAATCTCATTGACTATCATTGTTTAATGAATTGTTATTCTAGATCCCGCATGTTCCAGTTCAGGTCCTGGTGGTATTGTGTATGAAGATGTACCTATCCAATCCAACATCTACACACTCACTAGTAAAACAGGTTTCAAAAATGACTACAAGTTCTTTGCCCTGGCCCTGCTCTACAACGTAGACTCCAACTCTCTATGTGCCCTCTACTGTACACAGTACACAACTTGTACAGCCTTCCTCACCTACTCCCTCAGCCAGCTTTGTATCCTGTACAACACAACCCTGGCTAACAGACTACCTCTGGGATTGTTGTACTACGCTAAAACTGGATAGGACGGCACAGTCAGAGCATTCAGCATGTCTCAACTGTTTCTCATAACACTTTTAACAATGAAACAGAAAACTTTATTTTTTTACCCTACATGCCTACACATAAACAGAGGAATATTTTTTTTCATCGAAACGATATGTAATACCATTAAACCGCACCAGTTTTTATTTTTTTTATTGTTTTTTTTTTGTTGTTGTTATTTATTTTCAATAAGACAAATTTGTTTATAGATAAAAAGAAAATTGTTTAAAAAAATATTAAAGGAGAGTGTAAAGAAATAAAGTTGTTTTATAAAGTGTATTTATCTGGAAATCAGCCGACTTAAGCTAACTGAAGATGCTGGCGGATAATTTATTTATTTTCTGGCTTAATTTCGTGATTGATTTTTTTTCTTTACTGATCTTTCCCTTTTTCACAACGCTTTACTCACTTTCGCGCACAAACCGTTTAAAACAAAACCCCTTAAAGCAGGTTTGTTTCTCTCTCTCTCTCTCTTTCTCTCTTTCAGAATATTACGGAAATGAGTGAGACAAGTGTAATTAAAGAGTTGCGATATAAGATCTGCCGCTAGTATTTTAGTTTGTTTTTTCTTCCCAAATAAACTGTGAAAGCCGCGTATAAGGTTCATTTTATCTCAAACTTTATTCGTAACTCAAAGCAGAAATTATTTGCTCAAACACTTTGTTTGAGAGAATGGTAAGGGGGAGGGAGGCGATTTAGGAGCAAAAAATCTAAGAAAGTATATAATTGAAATGAATCAGGTTTATTACATGTTCATGCTTTCTTACAAATTAACCCTCATTGTAGTATTCTAGAATATTTTAGCCTGAGAAGAAATATAACTCTTTTTGTTAAGGTCCATGTCCCGAATTTATTTATGTCCAATACACGCATTGTAACAAACTAAGTAAATGATTTAACTTTCTCATATTGGATTTGTCGCATCTGAGTCAGATCACATATCACGTATTATTACAAGAATTCTGCCAGTAAATTATACTTTTTGTGTCGGTAGCCGAATATTCAAGCGTAATCAAATGGCTAAAAAAGTGAATGGTCGACAGGCAGCAGATAGAAGCTGTATTTGATATTACAAGAACAAGCGAAATCCATTATTTGTTCGTTGTTATAAAAATAATATCGTATTGAATTTACTTTGCATGTAATGCTTTATTCATTTCTGAGTTACTTAATTTTAATGATATACTGCTTGAGCATATCATATCTCATTTCAGTAAATGTTAAAAAAAACTCAATGTTTATCTTTATCGCCTGAAGAAAAGCAGTTATTTACACAGTGCAAAGTCTGTCTATGAAAACAACGCTCATGCGTGGTCGATCGTAAAGAAATATTCACAAAAATACTATCATGTTTATGCTAATTTCCTGATCAGCTCTAATCCTAATTTTACACATAACAATACATCTTGCGATTGTTTAGTCTGCTGCTAATTCACCATTTATTTACAATACATTGAAACAATATTAACTTTAAAAATATTTTTTTTTCCAAATTAAATGAGTTATTTATCACTCTGAAAATTTGTGATATGGATTTATACAATATTAAAGCTTAATATTTAAGCAGAAATCGACGGTTTTGATATAAAAATATATGACAATATATTACCAATTATTAGGAAAATTTACTATTAAAAAATTCCTTAACTAAAAAAACTGAAACAACGAATCAATGTATTCTCTATTTCTGTTTAACTTGAGTCTACTCTTAACGAGGAGAAAAATAAAGTTCACGATAACAAAAGAAGACGAGTCAGTAAACTTCTACAACGTGCAAGATATAATTCCATCAATATCCTCAGGCCGCAGGTTGTTTGACAAAAAAACATTAGTATTGTGCTCTTGGCGTGAACCGCTTTTTGTTAAAAGCGCCGTGTCCATTCATGTGACAATACATTGCGAACTCTTGGATCAATTATTGTAAAGACCTAGTTTTATAGGACTTAGCCATTTGTTTCCGCAAAAACATTTTAGTCTCTTTTATGTCATTGGAAGAACGATAAAACAATTGTATTTTACGATATCCTAATTCAAATACAAAAAAAAACGTAAAGGGTTTCCGAGCAAACAAAACCCCTTGGACATAACCCCCTCCCTCCCCCCCCCCCCCCTCGCCGCATATAAATCCCACAGAATAGTGATATTTTTTAAAGGTAAGTTTTTTTCCCAATCAAATGTATTGGATGTATAATATAAACTATTCGTACTTTAAAAATGCATTAAATGTCATGCTTTCTTCTTGGTTATCGTCAAGAAATATTTAAATACATACAAGACAATTTACAATCCAATCCGGCAATTTGAATAAAATAATTAATTTAAAAGTTATATTACTGTTGATGTTAATCCTTTGATTTTTCTCTATCAACTTTGGGTCATAATAGCAAAAGAAGGTTTTATTTAACGTTTAGCACTGCTCACTGGCTTTCATCAAAGCAACTTGTACATAGGTTCTATAAAAATATACATTTTCGCAAAACTAGCTAAAATAGTTACCAAAAAAAAAACAGAATAATAAAAATCATTACTGAAAGGTAAAAAAAAAAATTATAATAATACTAAATTAATATGAGTTCTGTGTTTAGATTTGATTAAAGTTGTAACAAATTAAAAAGATATTTTGAATGGTATAATTGTTCATCGGTAAAAGATGTTTTAAAAGCCCTTGAAGAAGAACAAACGAGCGTTTCCTATGTAGCATCAAATCGTTATCACCCTGAAGACAAAAAAAGCCTCACGCAAATTTGATCAGGATGGTATAGTTAGATTAGTCTGCGTCATCTTAGGTCATCTTTCTCTAAATAGGCCTATGCAAATAGTACAACCTTGCTAAAATAATAAGTACTAATGAAAGAAACTCACAAAGAATGTTCCTTTTAAAAAAACAAAGTACGTTTTCAAATAAAATAATATTAATTATCTCTGTATCACATTAACATGCAAATATTATATGATATTTAATTCTAGAAAGTAAATGCTAATGCAAGATGAATATTAAAGTAAAAATAAACTTTTAGTGTTATCATTAGAGACTTTTATATTATTTTCAAGATATTATGTTTGATATCTAGAGTTATTTACTTAAGTGAAGTTTATGCAGGTTTTTAGTTTTCCTTTATATTGATTCACGTTTAGATTGCACAAATAACAACTCTTAAGTTCAATGTGCATTACATTTTTTTAAATCTTTAAAAGCTGATGGAAAGGAGCATATTAGAACAGTAAATCATTCGACAATTTGGTTCCTGAATAGATTTATGCTTACATATTTTCAAAAATATATAAGCTGAAATAATTTGGCAGAAAAAGGCGAAAATACTAAAACAAGTTAATAAAAAGTCTAGTGACAATTTCCTTATGTTATCCATAACAATTTTAAATCGAGATAAATCATATATTCAGCAAATAAATAATGCAACACAAGTAGTTTCAATAATTCAAAACAAAATAGAAAAAATCCTTTCGAACTTCCGCTTATTCGCTATGGTAAAATCCTTTCGAACCTCAGCGCTTTGCGCTAAATCATCCTAGGCCTACAGGACGCTCAGTTTAAAAATTCTTAATTATTTTTTTGTGGCCGAACGAAAGGATATTTTTGAAAACTTTTTTCGGCAATATTGTTCTAAATTATGGCAGAAATCGATTGGTAAATGTTTCAAGTCGCTAAGTGGTCTGGTTGCCGACATATGGGCCAAAAACTGCATTTTTTCGAGGTTTTTTGGCTTTTCCGGGAAATCCAGGAAGGAATTCCGGGAATTTTTTTTGGCCCACAATCATCCTCGGAACTTGCTTAACATATTTGCTTTAGAACTAGTCATCTATATTGCTTCGTTGAGGAGGAGATACGACTTAAAGACGACTTAAAGCTGCGGACACAATGCATCCATACATTCCCAGAAATGACGAGTTAATAATCGCAATTCTCCAGAATGGAAATTGCGCTAAAAAGGGGATCGATGAAATGTAATTTTTAGTTTTAGTCTTTAACTTATTAATTCAAATACACTGAAATTCATGTGCGTTCAAACATGGAAAGAGTAAGTTTATTATTTTGAAATGTTTCTCAGCGTAGAATTGTCTTGTTTATGTATTTTATGATTGTTTATTAATCAGCATCAACTAATTTAAACTAAAAGACTGTGGATTATGTGGTTCCGGTGGTCGACTTGTATCCGGAAAGCTAGAGCCGTACCACGTCTTACGTTAGGGAAAGTAAAGACAGTTGGGCATAGTGCTGACCACACTATATCTTCAGGTCACAGAAACACGTGAACTCTACTTCCTCCGTTATGAATCTCTTAAGTATTTAGTTTCTATTTTATTGTTATCCTACTGATATCCAACTTATTGTGTTAATTAATATACACTAGTTACTGCTACCAATCACAGAATAGAATAGGTGCGGTTGCTCTTTTAAAACAAAACGAATTTACAAGAATCGATTATTGGCTCACTATATTTTCTAGCATTAACGACACGGATCGTACGCAAACAACCAGGCAATAAAAAAAACCTTAGCTCTAGGCAACAAAAACAAAACAAATGTGTACCGACCTGTATTCAGACATAATCATTTATCTCGATGCTTCAGTCTGTCACAAAACGTCGATGAGTTTCCGGTACCTTAAGCACAGAAATGTCTAAACAAGACGTGCTTGTTGTTTTGTTTTTTTTACAAGCATGAGCAGAGTTTCTTCCAGGCATCTCTTTGGGGGGGGGGGGGGGGGGGGGGGGGGGCTCTGCAGAAGAAATTCTACCGCCACCCCCACCCCCCCACCCAGAAAAGTAATAGAATTCATATAGAAAATATATACTTTTAACAGTGTCCGCCCACCCGGATATTTTAGTCTGCCCCCCCCCCCTAGACAATTTTAAGAGCCCCCTCGGAGAAAAAAGTCTGGAAGTACCATTGAGCATGAGTCAAGCCGCAGTAGTTTATGTCAGCACAATTAGTGCTTGTAAATTGACAATGTGGAAAAAATGAGAAAAAAAAAGAGAAAAAAAATGTTTTAAAAAAAAGTACAATAATAAAATGGCTTTGATTTCGGGAATCAATAATACACAAGCAAAAGGAAGGAATAATTTTGTCGATAGAGATTATATTGGACATCAGTGTCAGAATTATGTCATGTTGACACAGGTGTGTAGTTTGTTATACAGAGCATTTAGAAATATTGCATGCTTCTTCCTGTGTAAAAAGAAAAGACGTTTAGTTCACGAGATTTGTGAGAAGCCCATCTAGTGAATTGAATGCGTTCAAAGGAAAACTTAATAGTATTGTTTCTAGCAATTACTAGCTGTATTAATAAGTTGAAAAAGAAGTGATAATATTTCAAGCCTCATTGTTTTTTATTTGATTATAATAAATTAACGATTAGTATTTTACAATTATCTTTACCATCATATCAATTATAACTTTACAAAAAAATTGACATGAATTCTAAAAATTAAAATTCTAAAATAATTCCACATCTATGTATATAAATAGAAAACACCAAGCTGTAAGCGCACCTTGCAGTCCCCTCTCTTCCTCTCAAGGCATATCCCTACCACACCCACCACCACATGGTCTGGTGAGCTGTGGTTCCCGCTAAATGTTTACAATCGTAGAGCCGGGTTTAGTGAAAGCTATTAGGGGCAGATAATTTAGTTTGAAACGATTTTAAACTTAAAGAGGTAACTAAGAGGATGCTGCTTTCACAGGGGCGGCGGGGGGGGGGGGGGGGGGGGGGGGGGTTGGGGGGAAAGGAGGGTGGGGGGGGGGGGGGTTTATCATCCTTAACGAGCTACTGATAGTTTTTTAAAGCAAATATTTTCAGTGACAGCAGTGGTACTGTCGAAATTCACAAATTATGAATTACTGAAAAGTAGAGAATAAAACAACTAAATAGCGGCGTACGATACGCCGCGGGTCGGCTCGTATTATATATTATTTATCACTGCTAGCGTTGTTGTACATCCAAACTGTGTGTGCAGCAGTATTCCTGTACAGCTACATTTCTAACCTTATGTTCGTCCTTCAACTGTTGTGTTAGGGCCTTAACGGTGTTCTAACCAGCGATGATGCATTACGACTTTTAGAGTGTCACTCAACCATGACCAAAGTTTAAATAACCGCTGGATTTTTGCCTGTGGATATAAGCGTGGTAAGATGTGTATGTGTGTGTTTGTGTGTGTGCGTGGGCGCGTATGTGTGTTTGTCAGCGAGTGTATGTGTGTGTCAGCGTTTGTGTGAATGTGTGTGCGTGTGTGTAAATACGATAACTTGATCACCGTTTTAGTTATGTTGACAAAATTTCATTAAACTTTTCAGAGTACGACCCCTGGTTTTGTTTTCATCAAATGTCGTGTGCCACCGTGTCCGTAGTGTAAAAAAGTAAAGTTCCCTTTTCAAACCTGACGGTCTATAGGGCAAGTGAAGTAGAGTTCACTTGTTTCTGTGACCTCGGCATATTAAGAGATAGTGTGGTCAGCACTATGCCCAGCCACCTTTACTTACCCTAACGTGAGTTAGGTACCCATCAGAGTTGGGTGGACTCAGGGATGGTCTACTGACTTGAACCCGGATTTGAACTCGAAACTTACGGGTTAGCAGTCCAGCTCTCTACCCGCTAGACCACTCCGTCCTCGTCCGTAGAGTAGGTTGCGCTTTAAAACGAATGTAGGCGCCATAGGCTCTCGGCGAGACCCCAAGGTGGTGCAGGTCACCCCACCGCCGGGGCGCCAGAGCAGGTGCATAGCTTGATTTATTCCACGCTTATAGTAACCCAAGGTATCCATAATATATCGCCCATAAGTGCCTTAGTGCAGTAATGGGATAGGGGCCGCAAAATAGAATCGCCCACTGGGAACGCCGGAGGATGAATCGTTAAGTTAACGATTATAGAAGAGCATTGTATCCTTAGTGTATCGCACTTGTGAAAACGAAAAAAAAGTGCCGTAGTGCTCACTGGGTGGCCCGGGTCGATAATGTATCGCACTCTTTAAACGAACATAGATGCTTTAGCGCTCACATGGGAGTCCCAGGCGATAAATCGCACGCTGCCTGGGCTACGCCACTCTGAAATTTAAATATTTTTTTCCTCATTAACCTCTACAGAAGTATTCTCGACAGTATATATATATATATATATATATATATATATATATATATATATATATATATATATATATATATATATATATATATATATATATATATATATATATATATATTCCCATGGGCCATCTTATAAATGACGTCAATTTTACCATGACACGCACGCGCATCTAATATAATAAAACACGTAATGACAGGCTAAAATGAACAGTAGGCCCGTGCCACAATGCTTAATCTCAGCGTTGACTCCAGTAACTTCCTTCTAATATTATTGCT